>NC_134688.1:265668154-265883154 GCF_050947455.1 Rhinoderma darwinii
ATACTCATACGATCATATCCCAATTATTATTAATTGTGTAAGCATATATTTTATCATTGTTTCCTTTAAGCCCTATCAGCATTTATCAAGCATGGTACAAAGTATCTTAGTCTATGTTGGTTGGTCAGTGGCAATGGTTCACTAAAATGACTTACTGTAGTTTGACATAGTCTTACCCAAGAACAATTTAAATTCCAATGTAATTTGGGTCAAACTGCTTATAATAATAAAAAAAAAAAGAATTGAGATATGAACGTATACATGCAGTAAACACAGTAAATGTAGCATATGGAGCCTATGGCCTGGTGGAATGTTGGGTACAAGAAAACATCTTCTGGATGGCTACATTTTATATGAGACAATGGATTAACATACTGGCTGAACTCTCTTATGTGATGTTCATTCTGCCATGATTGGAGAGAGTCAGTTTGGCAAAGCAGCGCGGTAATACACCCAAAATACATAAGGCACGCTGCCTAATATGTCATACTCTGCATTTTCAAACAAATTGATTCTTTAAACAATACCATTACTTGAGTCAGCAAATGTATGGATTCCTGGTTCCAAAAGAACGGTATAGTTTAATAATGCAATGGCTTAAGCATATAAATAACAGTCACACTGTATGGGAAGTAGGCAAATGATGATCATCATCATAAGAAGACTCTTAAACTAAAATGTCAATGTTATTCTCAATGATATTCTTGGTGGTTTTTAGATGAAAGATTAGTACAAGTATATGAATCAATGTACAATGAGGCAGCAGTTAGAAACCGAGGCCTACTTATTGGGGAACAGTGGAGTAGACAGAGGCCTACAATCTAATATGTAATGTCGATTTACATGGAAGTATGACTTGCGCCTGTGTGCACTGACTTTATATGTGATTATATTTGTTCCATAATTCCAAGGATAGAAAAAAATAGGATGCGGTGACTCCTGCACCCTAGTACAATAAATGCGCCAATGTGCTAGCTTAGTTCACCAGATGACGCACACTGGGGAAACAGGAGCTGAGCAGCTTTGATTTTAAGATATACAAGATAAATATATCTTTCTTAAACCACCTATTTAATATTCACAGACATGGCTGAGAGAAGACTGCACTGAATTGGATTTAACACTGAAATTTCTTTACAGAGGAACTTTTTCCAGCTGATACATGAACATTATTGGCCTTAAATCTGGTGAGGCTCAATGGTGTTTCAAGGAAAGGAAAGTATTCTTCAACCAATCTGTGAAGCAAAATTGGAGGGAGGGTAATATATATATATATATATATATATATATATATATATATATATACACACACACACTCTGAGTAAGTGCCATCTCTGGATCTTCCATCTTCCACTGTTTATGAAACTACAAGTACCACAATATACAATAAGATGCATTGAACACTGTATTAACAAGAAAAAGATAGAGATAGATAGATAGATAGATAGATAGATAGATAGATAGATAGATAGATAGATAGATAGATAGATAGATAGATAGATAGATAGATAGATAGATAGATAGATATGAGATAGACAGATAGATAGATAGACAGACAGACAGACAGACAGACAGACAGACAGACAGATAGATAGATAGATAGATAGATAGATAGATAGATAGATAGATAGATAGATAGATAGATAGATAGATAGATAGATAGATAGATAGATAGATAGATAGATAGATAGATAGATAGATAGATAGATAGATAGATAGATAGATAGATAGATAGATAGACAGACAGACAGACAGACAGACAGACAGATAGACAGATAGATAGATAGATAGATAGATAGATAGATGGATGGATGGATGGATGGATAGATAGATAGATAGATAGATAGATAGATAGATAGATAGATAGATAGATAGATAGATAGATAGATAGATAGATATGAGATAGACAGATAGATAGATAGACAGACAGACAGACAGACAGACAGACAGACAGACAGACAGACAGACAGATAGATAGATAGATAGATAGATAGATAGATAGATAGATAGATAGATAGATAGATAGATAGATAGATAGATAGATAGATGATAGATAGATAGATAGATAGATAGATAGATAGATAGATAGATAGATAGATAGATAGATAGATAGATAGATAGATAGATAGATAGATAGATAGATAGCTGATAGATAGATGATAGATAGCTAGATAGATAGATAGATAGATAGATAGATAGATAGATAGATAGATAGATAGATAGATAGATAGATAGATAGATAGATAGATAGATAGATAGATGATAGACCACCATATGAAAATGCAACCTTTTATACTTACTATAATATTTAATAAAGAGACACGTGCTAACCATATAATGTCAATGACTAGTCTGTGTACATTCTCATGTAAAGATTCAGTTGTCCACATCATTAAAATCAGCAGTGGGGTAATATCCAGCGATGGGGTTGTGATTATTATTGTGTGCTACACCTTCTACAATGTTCTCCAGAAAGACATAGACTTACAGCTCCCTGTAAATGAAAAGGAACATAGTGTGAGAGCATAGATGGGATAACCCTCAAGTCATCCAACATGCAAATAATGAGCCAAAGATATCTCAGACATCACCATTCAGTGTCACATCACTACCTGCTATGTCCACAGTAACCATCAATGCATTTTAAGCATAAAACATGTACCCATAGATTGACAAATCCCATAAGCAGTTTTCCGTTTTCACCATGCATACCACAGTGACATTTTCCTGTTGGAATAAAGACTTGGTCATTTTACCTGGACTTATAGAGATGAATATAGGTCAAGCAGAAAAGAATGGAATGAGATGATGACAATATTGGTGATGATATGCTGAACACAGGTATGAGCATAGACTCAAGTACTTCAACCTTTATAAAATGTTCAAGGAGAATTCATGGAGCCGTTTTCTAAGGACATGAAGGTAAACATTAGCTAATTTTATATCAATCCACTACAGATCAAGATTTTTTTTTTTTGGCCAAACCGCTATTTGTTCTAGCATTTCATTGACTACTTATATGCTTGCAGCTTCGAATCTGGAGCATAATATTGCATGTTTTTGTCTGAAAGATAAGGCAAGACTCTCAAAGTCTTAGGCCTAAAGTACACTAATGATTCTAGCACTACAACCTTGCTACCACATTTTAAGAACTGGACTATTCTCTATGGCAGACTTACTGTATGATTGTGATTCTGATCAAAGACATTACTACATCGTTCCAAATTCTAGTGTTTACCATAGATTATAATTCCTTAAAAGTGGGATTGACCAGATTACTAATGATCACCCATGTAACCAAACATATTTTATTAGCACACAGATTTTAGTATGAGATGTACATATTATGCTAGTCTAAAATGAATATGTTAACACCTCGCAAACAATTTGGAGATGGTTCCTTGCAGCCTGTAGGTAATATCAAAGACAGACAGACAGACAGACAGACAGACAGACAGACAGACAGACAGACAGACAGACAGACAGACAGACAGACAGACAGACAGACAGATAGATAGATAGATAGATAGATAGATAGATAGATAGATAGATAGATAGATAGATAGATAGATAGATAGATAGATAGATAGATAGATAGATAGATAGATAGATAGATAGATAGACAGAAAGATAGACAGATAGATAGATAGATAGATAGATAGATAGATAGATAGATAGATAGATAGATAGATAGATAGATAGATAGATAGATAGATAGATAGATAGATAGATAGATAGATAGATAGATAGATAGATAGATAGATAGATATAGATAGATGATAGATAGAGACTCATAAATATCATATAATACTTGTATGATTACATAAAGCATTAACCCTACATTGGTGGTTATAGTGACCTGATATTCACACAATGGGATGTGTGCACAGAGGTATACAACTAAAGTGACTGTGGAGTGATAATATTGCAATTAGATAGTTGAATTTATGTTTTGGACCATCATGTGTAGTTTTCCATAGGACTGCAGATAAACCTACCGCGTTATCTTAAAACAGTTATCACAATGTACACAAGGGTTCAATAACAAATTATTCTCTGCTAAATCTCTTTACTGTTTATAATATGCCACATCCTGATATTTATACCATTTAGAAATATGGATCTATGAATAGTGTCTGTCCATAACTGTCCATCAATAGTTACAGGTCAGTAAATTAACACTTTCTGCACTTTCTCCTACAGAATCCTTTGCGTTTCTTCCTTTTACTTAGTTTCCTTCTCCTTACTCTCCCAAGAGAGGACCAGTCTGCCTTTTATCTGCTCATCAATATGCTGTGTTGAATCGTGATCCACCTTCCTCCCCCTTAGCCAAGGAGAGCCGTAATTACCACCATCTAATCCCCTCCTTGGCCAGAAAGGCCTGCATTGCATTCTGGGTTAAACAGATTTAGAACACACTACAATAATATCATTCACAGGCTAAATGATGCTGGGGTACAAAGGGTGGGCAACAATGCTAGCCATCCCTGCTGAAAGACTAAATAAAACATCTCTGGGCAACCAACACTTCATTTGTGATGCCCCTTTTATTCAGCAGCCTATATGCTCCAGTTTACAAATATATCTTAGCATGTTTTTGGGCACAAGGGGTAATAATTACATTTTTTATAAAAAAATATCTGTATTGACAAATGTCATTAGTCTCATCGGACCATTTGGTGGAAGAGCAAACTTCAGAAGGAACCAAAGTGCTGCAAAGTGTTGTAAACACTGTCCTCACTTCATGGCTAAGTGACTATTTTGTATCAAAGTCAATGTATATTTCACTAAGAATAAATAATAAAATAAACCCGTAACTTCTCCCATTCACAACGCTTTGATCCTATTTTCACTGCCCATCCTGAGATGAATAAAATGATTGATCATATAGGTGTATTTGGTTTTAGTTACCTCAATATGTATATAAAGTGAAAGACGGAACAGACAAGCAAGGGAGTGCTGAAGGGTAATGGTGAATGCAAATATCTGTATATATGTAGATACTTCATATATACAGTATACACATATACATTTGTCCACGTGTTGGGCGAATGCTTTCACTACAGTTCTGAACTCTGACATCTGTTGGTATCCACAAGCAATATATTAAATTACATTTGCGTACAGATTAATGTATTGATCTGAGTAAAGTATTCTGTGCCCAATGTTTTCTGCTTTTTTTGCCCTGGCACTAAATGTTCACTTTGGTGTTTTTCTATCTCTCTTGTAGAACACTATTGCCCTCTATGGGCCAAAAATAGTATTGTTTGGTCTTGTAACCAACAGCATACTGATAAAGAAGAGCTAAATGCGGTATATAAATAAGCCATACTTTATAGGGTGTTCCTAGAAATGTATGATGAGTAATAAATCATCAGAAATATATTGAGCTGACAAAATCTGAAAATATTTGAGATAAAGAGAAGGAATTTATTTAATGCATTCACCTTTAAGTCATTAAAATAACTGAAAATCATTCACTAACATACAGTATATCAACTTAATAACCTTAGATGATAGATCTCGAAAGATCAAATTATAGGCAAAAATGAATGATGCCAGACTCAGAGCACAAGCGATCTACTGCCAAAATAAAAGTTCCAAATAGTGCTTAAATAATACCACCATACAGAGGCAAATCATAGTACCCGAGTGCCTACATAATATTGCCATGTACAGTCAATATGAAAGTACTATATAAAGTGGTGACATAACACAGAAAAAATGTACCCAAATATTACTGCTATACAGTGTCTAAATAATACCACAGCTGGCATCATAATGTAAGTTTGTGTCATGAAATTAGGGAGGACTCCTTGTTAAGGGGAAAGATTGGTGTAGGCACATAAATAGTGGAAGACCCAGTAAATTCCCTCATTTGTCAATGCTTCCATCCAGCCCTGTATATAGAAATGATTGATCGCTAAGAATATCTTCATTTCTATTTTTTTACCTACACAAACTATTTAAGGTGAAAAAAAATCAAAATAGTACATATTGTGAGTAGCTAATGGTCTAGAAATGTATACCCTGGGGATCAGGGGTTAATAACACCTGGGTTTATCAATGCTTTACAGATGCTAGGAGGCATCTATATAGCCTACTAGCTTTTATACCCGACGTTGCTTGGGAGGTTGACTTACGGTAGGGCTAGAGTAAAAGCTCACTATTTAAATACCTCTCTATATGAATTTAATTGCTAGAGAGTGTAAATAATGTTATTGGAAGCATAAAAGAATGAAATGAAGCCATATATTCATTACAGTTTAGGCCTCATGCACACGAATGTAAAAACGCCCGTAATCACGGGTCATAATTACGGGCCCATAGACTTCTATTGGCCACGGGTACCTTCCCGTTGGCTTACGGGAAGGTGCCCGGGCAGTTGAAAAATATGGAACATGTCCTATTTCAGGCCATAATTACGGCACGGGCAGGCCCATATAAGGTCTCATGCCCACTTCAGTCTTTTTCTTCAGGGTGCTAGCCGTTTTTCAGACGGCTAGCACCCTGACCCATTCATTTCAATGGGGCCATGCATACTTCAGTTTTTTTGACGATCCCGTTGCTCCATTCCGACAAAAGTAGAGCATGTCCTACTTTGGTCCGAGATTCCGTGACCGTGAGGCCCATGCAAGTCAATGGGGCCGTCAAAAACACTGAAGGCACACGGAAGGCATTCGTGTGCCATCTGTGTGTGATGGAGCCGTTGCCTAGCAACGGCCAGGCGGGCAGAGGTACACATACAGACAGATACTGCACTAATCGGCAGCCCCTTCTCTCTGTCAGCACTGATAGAGAGAAGAGGCTGCTAATCAGTGCTGGAACGCAGTGATATTAAGAAAAATAAGTTTATACGTACCCTGGCCATTGTCTTGGTGCCGCGTCCCTCTTCTGACATCCAGTCCGACCTCCCTGGATGACGCGGCAGTCCGTTTGACCGCTGAAGCCTGTGATGGTCTGAATGTCGTCTCAGGAGGACACACTTGAGGAAGAAGCAGGCAAGCAGGGAGTTCCGGGTAAGTAGTAAATTTTTTTTTGTTGCAGGTTTTTTTTAATGAACCATTAATCTATAGTGTGATCGCCGCAATTGGTATTCCTTGTCCAACGGTAGTCTCTGTTCAGGGTGCTGAAAGAGTTAAAGGGCTGCACTGATCGGCAGTAACTTTCAGCACCCTGGACAGTGAGTACCGCTGGACAAGGAATAGCATGTGCGGCGCTCACAATATCGTGTACATAGTGTGAACGAGTTTCAGTTTCCTCTCAGAAACTGAAACACGGAGTACACACGGGAAGCACACGGTTCCAATCACGGACACACAGATCCGTGAAAAACGGCTGTGAAAACGGTGATGGAAGTGTGCATGAGGCTATGGGGTTCCCGTGATTATGGGTGGCTACGTGTGTGCACCCGTAATTATAGGAGCGTTGCTAGGCGACGTCAGGGGATAGTCACTGTCCAGGGTGCTGAAAGAGTTAACTGATCGGCAGTAACTCTTTCAGCACCCGGGACAGTGACTACCGCTGGAGTTAATAGTATTAAAAGTTAACTTACCTGCTTCTTCCTCCAGTCCGGCCTCCCGGGATGATGTTTCATCCCATGTGACCGCTGCAGCCAATCACAGGCCAATCACAGGCCAATCACAGGCCAATCACAGGCTGCAGCGGTCACATGGACTGCTTTTAAACCAACGAAAAATCGGGCTTCAAACACACTTTCCAAAATATATATTAGATATACATAAACCCTTCATACTTTTCTAGCTTCTTTTATATGATGGAATATCACTGTAATGTTATAGCATATATACTGCACAATTACTACAAATGCTAAATTAATCCTACAATAAATGTCCCCTCTTCCTCCAAGCTATGCTTTGGCAACCAATTGGTAAAGAAAAAAACCTCCAATGTACTCAACTACCCCATAAACCAGAAAAAAGTACAAGGATTCACTGAAATTGCTGCAGCTGTAGAAATAAACTGGGGCCTTAGGATCGCCCACAACCTAAAGCTCAAATATGTACAACTAAAAGGAATTGGAAGTACACAGATCAGAAGAATCGCTATTCAAACTTTTTTCAGGTGAACCTTTAATTCAGTAAAATATTAAGAGTGTAGTAAAGTATTGCCATTTGCTGAAGAAAGATGGCACTAAAATATTTAACATTTTGAAATGTTCGATAAAGATGATTCATTATAAGTATATTCTTAAAGGCGTTTTCCAGATGAGAAAAATTGATGGCCTATCCTCAGGATAGGCCATCAATAGCTTATGGGTCGGGGTCCGACTCCTGGGACCCCCACCGATCACTGTTTTGAAGGGGCCGCAGTAATGGGAGAAAAGGCTGTCACCTTTGAATTGCCACTAAATGTGTGTCGAACATTTAGGCTGGATTCACACACCCTATTTACGGACGTAATTCGGGCGTTTTAACCTCGAATTATGTCCAAAAATACGGCTCCAATGCGCCGGCAAACATCTGCCCATTCATTTGAATGGGCTTTACAATGTTCTGTACCGACGGTCATTTTTTTTACGCGCCGCTGTCGAAAGACGGTGCGTAAAAAAGACGCCCGCGTCAATGAAGTGCCTGTCACTTCTTGGGACGTAATTGGAGCCGTTTTCCATTGACTCCATAGAAAAACAGCTCCAATTACGTCCGTAATGGACGCAGCTAAAAACGCCGGCAACATGCCATTACGTCCTGAAAACAGCTCCGTGATTTCAGCCGTAATGGACGCAGCCGTGTGAACATACCCTCACAGTGAGCAAGAAGAAATTAAGGGGATGCAGCACTCGTACAAGCGCTGCAGCCCCTTCAAAACAGCTGATCGGCAGAAGTCCCAGAACCTCTTTAATTCTGTACATGACATGTTAATACTATTAATTTGGACATGTGTTAGGGGTGCTCACCTAGAACATTTAAGGAAACATACATTTTTAGCATGCTCCCTTGCTCATCTACCAACCAGACACTTTGAATTCTAAGGCTGGGTTCACACACACTATTTACGGACGTAATTCGGGCGTTTTAGCCCCGAATTACGTCCGAAAATACGGCTCCAAAGCGGCAGCAAACATCTGCCCATTCATTTGAATGGGCTTTACGATGTTCTGTACTGACGGTAATTTTTTTTACGCGCCGCTGTCAAATGACGTAAAAAAGACGCCCGCGTCAAAGAAATGCCTGTCACTTCTTGAGATGTAATTGGAGCCATTTTCCCTTGACTCCATGGAAAAACAGCTCCAATTACGTCCGTAATGGACGCAGCGAAAGGCGCCTGCACTTGCCATTACGTCTGAAATTGTGGAGCTGTTTTCTCCTGAAAACAGCTCCGTGATTTCAGCCGTTACGGACGTGTACGTGTGAACATACCTAACTCTCCTCCTTGTTTGATATGTTATATCTTGCTTACAACTAGGTACACAAGAAGCTTAGGGTGAGAAAACCAAAATGAACCCTAAAGCCCCGTCGCTCAAACAATTTGGAACACAGCAAGACCTTTATGAATACAAGGTATCTGAATGCTCACATCCATCACATATCCACACAAGGAAATTAATCCCTATTCTGAGATAGTGGGCGGAGACATGCAAATTATTTCTTTATGCCCTTGGTGGCCAACTATGCATCCAGAACCACTGGTGTGTAGCACAGTTACAGCCTAATATATGGATCTGTATGTATGAGGATGTATCCGGGCATTGCTTACAACTAGTAACGCAGATCTATGTATCAAATAGAAAGTGCACTGCAGATTTGAAAGGGTCATCAAGAAGGAAAGAATAATTAGATATATTATCACACTTTTCGTTTTTGCTTATACAGATGCAGCCAGTAAAGAGGACCTACCACTCTAACAAGCGTCATAATATTTTTGGGTCCTTATGTTACTCTTGGTCCCACAGGGAAGCCGCACATTGTTAGCGCTGTAGAGCGTTAGATGTAATGAGATCACCAGCCTGCAGCATTCACACAGTCCAAGCAATAGATTAACATATGGCTGGTTGGTTTTGCTGGTAGGAAAGAGTAAAGTCTATGTGAAACCACTTTATTTGTGCTGTCATCATAATCAAAAGGGTCACATGTTGTGCCCTTAAACATCCTAAGATCCAGGCTTGGTATTAACAACTACTGCTTAGAGATAATTATTGAACAGATGATGAGAACAGTAGAAAAAAAAAAAGTCTAGCCTAAAGATTTATATAAACTATGCTCATCTAGATAAGACTTGAAATATAGTTTGTCTTACCAGTCGTAGATTTTAACCAAGTAAATCTAATTTAACCCCTTAAGCTAAAAGCCAATTTTGGCATTGAGGATGCAGGAATTTTTTTTGATGTTTCAACAGCCATAGAATTTTTTATTTTTCCATTTCCATGGATATAAAAGGGCTTGATTTTTGCACGACGTTGTATAATTCAAAAGCATTATATTGGGGTACAAATATAAATTTTTGAGGGGGAGAATGAAAAAATAACTTTTTTTTCACCAGTTACCGTGTGGTATAAATAATATTTTGCCTTTATTCTATGCATTGTTATAGGGATGCCAAATATGTATAGTTTATTATGTTTTATTTTATTCAATGAGAGCTATTCTAAATGGGGAGAAAAAAATGTCTTTATTCTTTGTTTAATAATTTGTATGAATTTTTATTGTAATAAAGTTTTGAATCTTTTTTTTACTTTTTCTGTCCCACTAGGGGACATTTATTTATGAATTTAACTTTTAACACGTAATAGAATACCTTTGTACTCCAATGCATTATTGTCTGTCAGTGAAAAACTGGCATGCACCTATGAGGTCTGATAGGCATCTACATATGTCCTGAGGGGGCCTTGGCCACCATATTCAACCATTGTTCTCCGCAATCAGGATCGCGATCAGAGGACAAATGGAGACCTTCCTTTGTTTACATTTCATAGATTCCGTGGTCACTATTGGGTTAAACGGCCAAGATCAGAGTTATCTCCGGTCTTCGCTGTTGCTCTGGGAGGCTGATGGCACGGGCACAGCTTGAAACTCTTTACTCTGCCGCACTTTTTCGGGGCTTGTGGCGAACTACATGCTTTAAGTGCCCTAAATGTATGGCGTATAATGTTAAGGGGTTAAAGATTCATTATTCTGGTTGTATTTTTTTTAGAAAGGTTCTCTGGAAAGCTCATCAAAATATGTCCAGATTCTGGGACCCCAAGCAGTCGCCTGTAATCTTCGGGACAACCTGCAAGTAAGTGTTCAATCCCGTGACATATAAAATTAATTATTACATAGTGCCCATTGAACGCAATGGGTCTTGCACAGACATGCCAGGTCTTCCAGAGTGAGTGATGCTCTTTGTAAGCTAAGCTTCAGCTATCTAATGGAGGTCCGAATGAGACCCCTCTCAATTACAAATGTCTACATAACAGCTAGTATGGACATACTTCACCCAGAGGCATAGCTAGCAGGGGGGCCATGGCCCCAGGCCCGCAGTGCTGGTCCCCCAGCAGTGGCATGTCCCAGATTTAACTGTATCTGCATCCTCAGGACACAGATACAGTTGAATCCAATGCTGGAGCAGGGAGCTGACGGCTCCTTGCTCAAGCATTCACTAAGTAATACCAGCTGTGAGCGGCTCGACACAGACAGGCGCGATGTAGTGACGTCATCAAGCCTGTCTGAGAAGAGCCCCACACTGCACAGAGCGGAGAAGCAGAGGGATCTCCTCCACTCATCGTGGGAACAGGGATAGGTAAATATTTTTTTTTATTTTTTTTTTATTACGCAGCTAAGGGGGCATTATACTGAGTATGGGGGTCCGCAATGGGGGAATATACTGAATGGGAGCAGTTTTGGGGGCATTATACTGTATGAGGACAGCTATGGGGCATTATACCGTATGGGGACAGCTGTGGGGGATTATACTGAGGGGGCAGCCATGGAGGATTATACTGTGGGGGGACAGCTATGGGGCATTATACTATATGGTTGCAGCTATGGGGCATTATACTGTGTGGGGCAGCTATAGGGGCATTGTACTGTGTGGGGGCACCTATGGGGCATTATTCCATGTGGGGGCACTAATGGATCATTATTCTGTGTGGGGGAAGCTTTAGGGGCATTATACTGTGTGTGGAGGAACTATAGGTGCATTATACTGTGTGGGGCAGCTTTAAGGGCATTATACTGTGTGGGAGCCACTAAGGGGTCATTATACTGTGTGTGGGCACTAAAGAGCCATTATGCTATGTGGGGGGCACTAAGAGGTTATTATACTGTGTGGGGGCAGCCTTATTCTGTGTGGGGACAACCATGGGGGCATTGTAATGTGTGGGGGCAGCTATATGGGCATTATCCTGTGCGGGGGCAGCTATAAGGGCATTATACTGTGTGGGGGCCACTAAGGGGCCATTATACTGTGTGGGGGGCCCACTCAGATGTTTTTCCCCCCTCTGCCCTAAACCCCTATCTACGCCCACTCATATACTGTAGGCTGCTGTCATTTTCTAGCTGTGCAGTATTTCTTGTACTCAACGTTTAGCAGTCATTTAAAAGACAAGCAGTCAGATATGTAAAGCACCTGATACGTGCGTTTATGTTTTTTATTAATAGAAGTGCAATATCCAAGAAAACACTTAGGTTTATTTCTCAGTATCCACAGTGATCAAACACTTACTTTTCAATTGTCTTTGAAGTTTCAGCGCCATCCTTATTAAATCCTATCTTGTAGTGTTATTTAAAGTGAAATTCTATTGATCCATGTGGTAGTTTAATGGTACTCTTCAGTGTTTTGTATTATTTGTTGTAGGAAACAGAAGCATCTACCTTTAGTCTTCAGATGACAGAGAAGATAAATGGGAATCCATGGAATTTATAATATATCACCCAAGTAAAGAAGGATTGAGCCATCACAATTATTAAAGGGTAAGACGTAACGTTCAATAATATAGGGAACGGAATTCTGAAAAGTGATTAGTGAGATTATTGAAAGGGGAGGAAAAATGTGAGTAGAGATAATGATGAGTTAGAAGTGGTGTCATGGTGGAGGATCAGATGGAGAACATGGGACAGCAAACATAGGATGACGATATTACAAAATAAATTATTTAAGATATGCTATAAATGTTTCCTGTCAGAATACCCCTTTAAGTACAAGTTACTGAACGCTTACCTATTGGCCTTTGGGTGGAACAGTTAGCTGATATCCCACCAAGTCACCCTCTGTACCTCACCAACCAGTCTTCTTCTCCATATCAGAGAAGCTCTGACTTAAAACACTATTCTAATGCGACCAAGAAGTTCAACAGCAGCTGTACCTGTTTGCGGAATTTGAAATTTTGAACTCTATCATTTCCAAAGCACACATTTTAGAAGGGAACAGGGACTGCAAGTGATAAAAGGTACTATTTAAAGTCAATTATATTATTGTTTATAAATTTGTACTGCAACAGATGTGGTTTGTAGTAATCTCCTGGCCCCTTCTGTAAGATATTTAAAGGGGTTCTCCAGGATATATATTTTTATATACTGTTAAATAATAAGAGGGCTTTATTTATTAGGGAGCTATTGTACCCCACGGGCCGCAGATGACAGCCTCAGGGACCGCATGCGTCCCGCGTGTTTGAGACCCCTGCCCTATACTAACTTTATATTTGCATAAGAGAAGACATACACGATGCAAATAATATTGGTAAGAACCCTGCTATATGCATTTGTAATTAAAACCTCTTATGGACAGATGGTGTTTAGTGCGGCATGTTGACATGAATACACACTATTTTGTCGAACTCTCCAGCTGGGAAGATAGGTGAGCACAGTTATTTTTGGAGGTACCATATTTGGAGGTAACAGTAATGTACTCAGCAAAGCAATAGAAAGGGACATGGTTTCCACTATGGCTTTTGTATACTAATGCTATTAACAAATTAAGCAATAGTTGTTATACAGTATAAGCAATAATAATTTAATTATGTGAAATACCTTAGTCACCAACAGACTTCAAAGTATTGTCTTGGATTTGCAGCAACACCATAAGAGTTGGCAGGTAGCCTTTTCCAACACAACTAATACACAGAAAAAGGGAGACACCCTAGTCCTCCACACCCTAATTCATCAAATTGATAGGTGCAAGTGATTCTACTGGTCCTATAAATATCAAATGAAGGTGTAGCAGATTATAATCTCCCTAGCAATGTTACAATATTAAAAACGGAAATGATCGATGGCTTGGTGATAGTGAGGCATACCTATTGATCAAAGGTGTAACCAGTAGCTCCTCAGTCCCAATGCAAACTCTGCAACAGTTCCCCCTACCTAACATGTGCCTATCTATTTAGAGGCACAGGGGGGCCTGGGTGCAAGTGTTACCTCCTATAGCTACGCCCTTCTATTAATTCATCTTGACTTGTCTTTTGTACAGTTAGTCACACTAAAGTTCAAATTAAAGGGAAAACTGTAAAGTATTTTATTTTAGTTTGATTTGAATTTTTAGTTTGTAGAAGAGAAATACTGTGTTTGTTCTGTTGTTTAGATGTTGTCGCACTTTATTTTTTAAAAAAAATTGTAATACTTTTCTGGGGACGGCTTTATTGAACACACACATTTCTTTCCTGTACTGTTTGTAGAAACCAGCGTTTTCGGCATTGGGGAACAACTAAAAAATAAATCTCATCTCGGGTAACTCATGACAATAATTTTTTACTATAGAGAAAAAAAGGCTAAAAAATTATACACGCAATACACACAATAAATCACCGTTTGCAATTAGAACATGAATATTGTCTTAAAAAAATGGGAAAAAAGAGGCTTATCTTTTTAGTGTGACAATTGGGCTTGCTTGTTTTTGAAAATTACCACAACTTTGTTGGTAAGCCCTACCCCTATACACCATGTAGCTGGTCTAGAAAATGAAATGGCGCTTACAAACTTTATAGCCACTGCTACAGCCACTGCTCCCCTTTAAAGCCTGTGTCCCCACAACAGCTTCTCTGCCACCATACAGTAACAGGCACAGTCAATGTTCCCGCTAAGCCTTGGCAGCTCCTGAGCGGAGCAGTTAAGGAGCAGGGCAAGTCTCCATCAATGGTGGGCGATCTAAAGATCAAAAGTAATACCCCCAGTAAACGCTAATATAGCGACTAAATAAGAGAATAAGAAAACGTATTTTAAATTAGTTTTAATTACTTTTTTACATACTATAATATTACAAGTCCAGCAGTAAAATAGATAAAAGTTATAAACACCAATTATAGGCATCAATGAAAGAATCCCTTTCTTACACCACTGTCCCTGTAGATAGCGCCACACAGCCCCCTGTAGACAGCGCCACACAGACCCCCTGTAGATAGCGCCACACAGACCCCTGTAGATAGCGCCACACACACACACACACCCTGTAGATTGCGTCACACCCCCTCCCTGTAGATAGTGCCACCCAGCTCCAATGTAGATAGCGCCATGCAGCCCCCTGTAGATAGCGCCACACAGCCCCCTGTAGATAATGGCATACAGCCCCCTTGTATACACTGCCACACAGCAATCCTCCCTCACCTTGTATATACTGCCACTCAGCCCCCCACCCCTTGTATATACTACCACACAGCAATCCCCCCTCCCCTTGTATATACTGTCACCCAGCAATCCCCCTCCCCTTGTATATACTGCCAAACAGCCCCCATCCCCTTGTATATACTGCCACACAGCAATCCCCCCTCCCCTTGTATATGGTGCTACATAGCGATCCCCTCTGTATATAGTGCTACAGAGCCTCCTCTACCCTTGTATATACTGCTACACAGCCCCCCTTCCCCTTCTATATAGTGCTACACAGCAATTCCCCCTGTTTATTACCACACAGCAATTATCCCCCCCCCCCCGTGTATATACTGCCACACACAGCAATCCCCCCTCCCCTTGTATATAGTGCTTTACAGCCCCCCTTCCCCTTGTATATACTGCCACAGAGTAATTCCCCTTATATTACCACACAGCCCCCTCAAAAAAAAAAGCAGATTGTGCCTACCTTGCCCGCTCCCGCGACGGACGGAGTACTACACTGCGTCTTCATCACGACAGCCTACGCAGAGTGTCTTCCCAGCACCTTATAGGCTGCAGGCCTAACCTGGCCTGCAGCCTATGGTATTAATTTGTATATGCGTCCTGAGGACGCACATACAAGTGAATGTGGCCAGGGCCGCCATCAGGAATTTCAGGGCCCCCTACAGCTAAATTTTCTGGGCCCCCCTACCGTGGCACCGTCCAGCACTATATCATGGTACCCAGGGCCGCCATCAGGGGGGGTATTAGGGGTACTGATGTGAGAGGCCCGGCCAAACCTAAGGGTATGTTCACACGGCCTATTTACGGACGTAAATCGGGCGTTTTTGCCCCGAATTACGCCCGAAAATAGCGCCTCAATAGCGCTGACAAACATCTGCCCATTGAAAGCAATGGGCAGACGTTTGTCTGTTCACACGAGGCGTATATTTACGCGCCGCTGTCAAATGACGGCGCGTAAATAGACGCCCGCGTAGAAGAAGTGACCTGTCACTTCTTTGGCCGTAATTGGAGCCGCTATTCATTGACTCCAATGAATAGCAGCGCTAACTACGGCCGTAATTGACGCGGCGTTCAAGCGCCTGCACATGCCGGTACGGCTGAAATTACGGGGATGTTTTCAGGCTGAAACATCCCCGTAATTTCAGCCGTTACGGACCCCCGCCGTGTGAACATACCCTAATTGAAAGGGGGGCCCAGCAAACTGCCGCGACTTGCCTTTGGTAGAAAAAAAACAGGCCCCTGCAATGGGGCCCGTTTTTTTCAAGAAAAGAATGTCATGAGCTGCGGGCCCCCCTTTCAATTAGGTTTGGCCGGGCCTCTCACATCAGTACCCCTAATACCCCCCCTGATAGCGGCCCTGGGTAGCATGGGGGCCGTCAAACACCACCGCCCGTGCGACCGATCGCGTGCACCCGCAAACTCCCGCGCATGCGCACCGGCGACCGCCTGGAACCGCGCACCGAATTTTGAGGCAGATTTTGACCTGCCCACACTATCTTGCCGCGTTTTTTGCCCACGGCGATTGAGGACATCAGACAGAAAACGCAGCGAAAAATGCATTTTCTGCCTCCCATTGATTTTGATGGCAGGTCAGAGGCGGAACCGCGGCAAGAAAGGACGTGCTGCTTTGTCTTTTTTCCGCGACTGGCTCCCATTGATTTCAGATTAAATCAATGGGAGGCGGTTTTGGAAGTTGTTTGGTGCTGATTCTGACGCAGTGTCCGAGTCAATATCAAGGCCCAAAAACTCTGTGAACTGGGCCTTATTGTTAGGGCTTATTCAGACGAACGTGTAATACGTCCGTGCAATGCGCGTGATTTTCACGCGCCTCGCACGAACCTATGTTACTCTATGGGGCCGTGCAGACTGTCAGTGATTTTCACGCGCCTCGCACGGACCTATGTTACTCTATGGAGCCATGCAGACTGTCAGTGATTTTCACGCAGCGTGAGTCCGCTGCGTAAAACTCACGACATGTCCGATATTTGTGCATTGTTGGCGCATCACGCACCCATTGAAGTCAATGGGTGCGTGAAAATCACGCCCAGCACTTCCGCAGCCGTATAAACTATGAATGAAAACAGAAAAGCACCACGTGCTACAAACATCCAAACAGAGTGTCATAATGATGGCAGCTGCGCGAAAATCACGCAGCCACGCATCATATGCAGCTGACACACGGAGCTGTTATGGACCGTTTGCATGCGCAAAACGCCACGTTTTTGCGCGCGCAAAAAGCACACGCTCGTGTAAATCCGGCCTTAGGGTAGGAACACACTAGGCATGAACACTGCGGATTTTATGCAACACATTTTATTGTGGAAAATCCGCAGCGTATTACAGTCGCAGCAGAGTGAATGAGATTTGAACAAATCTCATCCACACGCTGCAAAAAAAAATGGACCTGCAGTGTGGCTTTTTAAGCCGCAGCATGTAAATGTATTCTGTGGAATCGCCGCTCCTCTGTTGCGGAAATGCTGCGGTTCTGCCGCAAAAATCACAAATGAGAAAAAAAAAAGGCACTTTTTTAAATTTATAAAAAAGTCTAGACTTGCCACGGCCGTAGTCCTGGTGACGCGATCCTCTATTCTTAGCGCAGCCCGGCCTCCTGTCATGACGTTTCATCCCATGTGACTGCTGCAGCGGTCACATGGTCTACAGCGTCATCCCAGGAGGCGGGGCTACGTTCAGAAGAGAGAGACGCGTCACCCTAAACTACGGCCGGGGCAAGTCTAAACTTTTTTTTCCCTGCAGGATTCCCGCAGCGGACGCGCCTCACGAAACCTGCGCCACTATTTGGTGCGGTTTTGCTGGCAGAATTCCCTGCGGCTACCGGGGCGGATAAGCTGTGTAGTTTTACTCAGCATATCCGCCTAGTGTGTCCCTTATGATGTCGCTCCTGGAGCTGCTGCCGGTCTCTAAATAGGCAGTTGGTTCAGTAGAATTTAGAATTATTTTTTTGGGTGAACCAGCTTAAAAAAATACAATTCTTTTGTGTTAGGGCCTGTTCACATCACCGTTCGCTTCCGTTCCGGGGTTCCGTCTGAGGTTTCTGTCGGGTGAACCCCGCAACGGAAAGTGAAAGTGACAGCACAGCTTCCGTTTCCGTCACCATTAGCGCAGTCGACTGCGCTATTGATTCCGTCCGAAAACCAGCCGGAATGGTGACGAACGGAAACCATTAGCGATGTTTCCGTCACCATTGAGATCAATGGTGACTGAAACGGAAGCTGTGCTGTCACTTTCACTTTCCGTTGCGGGGTTCACCCGACAGAAACCTCAGACGGAACCCCGGAACGGAAGCGAACGGTGATGTGAACAGGCACTAACACAAAAGTTTTGTATTTTTTTAAGCTGGTTCACAAAAAAAATTATTCCAAATTCTACTGAACCACCTGTCCTCAATCGCCGCTGGCAAAAAACACAGCAAAAAAACGCGGCAAGATAGTGTGGGCAGGTCAAAATCTGGCTCAAAATTCTTTAAGGAATTTTGAGGCAGATTTTTTTTTGCCTGCAAAATACTGTGTGAACAGGGCCATACATAAACAGCACTTTGAGATAATTTACTCACTGTGTCAGAAGAGCTGCTCCCACTCCAGGCCTCTTCCGGCGATGTCTTCCAGGCGAGGTCTTCGGTCCAGACGTCCAGTCCTTCACCTCCAGCCAGGCTCCAGGTAAGTTTTGTCCATGTGTGTCCGCGGCTGCGCGCGCTTCGTTCGCGGGTGCGCGCGCGGCCGATCACGGGTGCGTGCGCAGCAGATCGCGGGTGCGCGCGCGGGCGGTCTCGAGTGTGGGCGTTCGTAGGTGCGCACGCACGGGAGTTTCCTTGTGCGGGCGGGCGGACGGTTTGACGGCCCCCCATGACGAGAGGAGGGGAGGGGGCCCGCAGCAGCAGCAGCAGCAGCTCACGACATTCTTTTGGTGAAAAAAACGGGCCCCATTGCAGGGGCCCGTTTTTTCCTACCAAAAGAATGTCGCAGCAGTTGCCGGTCCCCCCTTTCAATTAGGTTTGGCCGGGCCCCTCACACCAGTACCCCTAATACCCCCCTGATGGCGGCACTGAATGTGGCTGTCGCTAGCACCGGAGCCCCCTTCTTTTTTTCTCCAGACGGAGGTAGTGTCCCCTTGTTTTTTTAGGGGGTTTTACATGGAACAGGATTTCATCATAATTTTTGTATGTGCCATTCATATATTTATATAACTTAACCCCTTAACGCTCAGTGACGTACAATTCTGTCATGGTAACCATCCCGTTCGCGCTCCATGACGGAATAGTACGTCACGGGAGGAACGGACATTTCGGCCGTCTTCCCGACACATACAGTAGCTGTGACAGCTGCTGTCTTGTACAGCGGTTGCCGTAGCTCCCATAGCGGGGACCGATCGCTGTGTCCCCGCTGATTAACCCCTTAAAAGCCGCGTTCAATTGCGATCGCAGCTTTTTAGGGGTTAAACCACCATTGACGGGCCGCTACATGATAGCCGCCGGCGATGGTGGCTATGGCAACCGGACGACTAACAATGGCGTCTGGCTATGTCATCTACGGAAGCCTAGTGGGTCCTGACAAAGTCAGGACCCACTATGCTTGCTGTCAGTGAGTAGCTGATAGCTCTAATACACTGCACTACGCATGTAGTGCAGTGTATTAGAATAGCGATCAGGGCCTCGTGCCCTCAAGTCCCCTAGTGGGACAAAGTAATAAAGTAAAATAAAAGTAAAAAAAAGTTGTGTAAAAATAAGAAAATAAACGTTTTAACCCGTTAGTGACCGGTCCATAGTCTTTTTACGTCGGTCACTAACGGGCATTATTCCGATGCCATAGACTTTTTACGTTGCGGCATCGGAATAAGTAAACAGAGCAGGGAGCTGTCAAATCTCCCTGCTCTCAGCTGCCTAAGGCAGCTGAGGGCTGGGAGCGTCCCTGCTCTGCCGGGTGAGATCGATATCAGTATCGATCTCACCCGTTTAACCCCTCAGATGCGGTGCTCAATAGCGAGCACCGCATCGGAGTGGTTTTGGAGAGAGGGAGGGAGCTCCCTCTCATCCCACTGACACCCGGCGATACGATCGCCGAGTGTCTGTGTCTCCCATGGCAGCCGGGGGCCTAATAAAGGCCCCCAGTTCTGCCAGTAATGAATGCCCGCTAGATCATGCCGCAGGCATGACCTAGCAGATGCCTGTCCGTTTTAAACGGACAGGCATAATACACTGCAATACAAAAGTATTGCAGTGTATTATAATAGCAATCGGAGGATCGCATAGTTAAGTCCCCTAGTGGGACTAGTAAAAAAGTAAAAAAAAAAGTTTAATAAAGCTAATTAAAAAAAATGTGAAAAAAAAATGAAAAACCCACTTTTTCCCCTTACAAACTGCATTACTATTAAAAAACCAAAATACAGTTAAAAAGTTACACATATTAGGTATCGCCGCGTCCGTAACGACCCCAACTATACATTTATTACATTACTTAACCCGCACGGTGAACGTCGTAAAAAATTAAATAAAAAACGACAGAAAAATTGCTGTTTTCTGTGAATCCTGACTTTAAAAAAATGTGATTAAAAAGTGATCAAAAAGTCGCATCTACTCCAAAATGGTACCAATAAAAACTACAAGTCTTCCCGCAAAAACAAAGCCCTCATACAACCGCATCGGCGAAAAAATTAAAACGTTACGGCTCTTCAAATATGGAGACACAAAAACAAATAATTTTGAAAAAGAAAAGCGTTTTTACTATGTAAAAGTAGTAAAACATACAAAATCTATACAAATTTGGTATCGTTGCAATCGTAACAACCCGCTGAATAAACTTATTGTGTTATTTATACTACACGGTAAACGGCGTAGATTTAGGACGCAAAAAAGAGTGGCGAAATTTCTGATTTTTTTCTATTCCCCCCCCAAAAAAAGTTAATAAAAGTTAATCAATAAATAATATATACCCCAAAATGGTGCTATTAAAAATTACAACTTGTCCCGCAAAAAACAAGACCTTATACAGCTATGTCGACGCAAAGATAAAAACGTTATAGCTCTTGGAAGGCGACGATTCAAAAACGTAAAAAATAGCTTGGTCATTAAGGTCTAAAATAGGCTGGTCATTAAGGGGTTAATAGTAATAAAAGTAAAAATCCACCTTTTTCCCTTATCAGTCCTTTATTATTAATTTAAAAAAAACAAAAAAAAAAAACTATACATAATTGGTATCGCCGCGTCCGTAACGGCCTGAACTACAAAATTATTTTGTTATTTATCCCGCGCGGTGAACGCCATAAAACAAATTAATAATAAACCATACCAGAATCACAATTGTTTGGTCACTTCACCTCCCAAAAAATTTAATAAAAAAGAGATCAAAAAGTCGCATGTACCTAAAAATGGTGCTGATCGAAACTACAGTTCGTTATACAAAAAAAACAAGTCCTTGCACAGCTTTCTTGATGGAAAAATAAAAAACATTCTGGCTCTTAGAATAAGGTAACACAAAAAGTAAATGATCTTTAACAAAAAGTATTTTATTGTGCAAACGCCATAAGACATAAAAAAACAAACATATGGTATCGCCGTAATCGTATCGCCCCGCAGAATAAAGTGAATATGTCATTTATAGCGCACGGTGAATGCTGTAAAAAAAAAAATAGAATAAAAAAACAATAGCAGAATTGCTGTTTTTTAGTCACCACACCTCTTAAAAATAGAATAAAAACTGATCAAAAAGTCGCATGCCCCCCCCCCCCCATGAAAACTACAATGAATTCCTCAAGGGGTCTAGTTTCCAAAATAGAGTCACTTTTGGGGGATTTCCACTGTTTTGGCACCAAAAGACCTCTTCAAACCGGACATGGTGCCTAATAAAAAGGAGGCCACAAAATCCACTAGGTGCTTCTTTCCTTCGAAGGCCGATGCTTCAGTCCATTACCGCACTAGGGCCACATGTGGGATATTTCTCCAAAATGAAGAACCTGGGTAATAAGTATTGAGTTGCGTTTCTCTAGTAAAACCTTTTGTGTTATAAAAAAAAATTGAATAAAAAGGATTTTCTGACAAAAAAAAAAAATATGTAAATTTCACCTCTACTTTGCTCTAAATTCCTGTGAAACACCTAAAGGGTTAATACACATTCTATATGCTGTTGTGAATACTTTGAGGGGTCTAGTTTCTAAAATGGGGTGTTTGATAGGGATTTCTAATATATAGGCCCCTCAAAGCAACTTCAGAACTGAACTGGAACCTAAAACAAAATAAAAATGAGGCAATACTTCGCTTCTTACATTATACTGATAATGAGCAGTGCCCACCCCGAGATGACCCCAGTTTTGACCGTTTGTATAAACGGAGACCCCTATTAGACCATTTCAGTGCCCGGTTTTACCATGCATTCACCCCCGAGAAGTGCATTTCTATTGATTAGTCCTTTGTATATTTTAAAGGAAGGCTTCAATTCCGCCAGTACATGCCGAGTAAGAGGGCAAGCTATGGCGTGAAGATGTATAAACTGTGCGAGTGTGCATCAGGGTATACCTACAAATTTAGGATATATGAAGGGAAGGACACCAGTATTCAGCCCCCAGAAGGCCCCCCCCCCCTTACTGGGAATTAACACAAAAATTGTGTGGGATTTGGTGCACCCACTGCTGGACCAGGGTTACCACCTCTACCTGGATAATTTTTATACCACCGTCCCACTCTTCAAGTGCCTTGCTTACAGAAGTACTGCGGCATGCGGCACTGCTAGAAGAAATCTGAGAGGCCTCCCTAAGACTCTGCTTGGGCAAACACTCAGAAGGGGTGAGAGCAGGGCACATTCTAGCAGCAACATAATGTGTGTCAAGTACAAGGGAGATGTCCTTGTATTGACAACAATACATGGCTACACCAGTACCCATGTACCTGTACAAGGTACCAGTACAAATACCCCCAAACCAAACTGCATTCTGGACTACAATAGGTACATGGGAGGGGTGGACTTGTCAGATCAAGTCCTGAAGCCCTAAAGCGCCATGCGGTGTGGTATAAGAAGCTGGCCGTGCACATCATACAGATGGCATTGTACAATGCGTACGTGCTACATCGTTGAACAGGCCAGACGGGAACTTTCCTGGAATTTCAAGAGGTGGTTATCAAAAACCTAATCTTTAGGGACCAGGAAGGGGGGGCACGCAGTACTTCTGGAAGCGAGGCCACACGCATTGTACCAGGGCAACTCTTTCCTGGAGAATTTCCCCAAACTGGCAAGAAGGGAAAAAGTCTAGAGGGGGCAAAGGCTGCTATAAGAGGGGGATAAGGAAGGACACAATATATCTGTGACACGTGTCCCAGAAAAAACAGGGCTCTGTATGAAAGTGTTTTAAAATTTATCATAGATCCCTTGATTTTTAATTGACCCCAGTTTTTCTTACCCTGACACACTCCGCACAGCTTATCCCCCTCATCTTTCCCTTCTGAGCCCTGCTGTGTGCCCAAGCAGCTGTTAACAGCCACATTGAGGGTATTGCCATACTCGGGAGAACCCACATTACAGTTTATGGGGTGTATGCCTCCGGTCAAAATGCTCACTACACCTCTAGATGAATGCCTTAAGGGGTGTAGTTTTTAAAATGCGGTCACTTCTCGGGGGTTTCAACTGTACTGGTAGCTCAGGGGCTTCTGCATACATGACCAGAAAATCCCCAGTAGGCCAAATGGTGGTCCTTTCCTTCTGAGCCGTCCCATGGGCCCAAACGGCAGTTTATCACCACAATTGCCGCACTCAGGACAAATTGGGCAACAAAATGGGGTATTTTATTCCTTGTGAAAACTTTTGAGCCAAACCGACATCTCATTGGAAAAAATTACATTTTTTTTTAATTCACAGCCCAATTCAAATATATTCTGTGAAAAAACTGTGGGGTCTAAATGGTCACAACACCCATAAATGAATTCCTTGTGGGGTGTAGTTTCCAAAATGGGGTCACTTGTGGTGGGTTTCCATTGCTTTAATACCCCTGGGACTCTGCAAATGTGACGGCACCCGAAAACCAATCCAGCAAAATCTGGACTCCAAAGAACACATAGCGCTCCTTTCCTTCTGAGCCCTCCCAAGGGCCCAAACGGCCGTTTGTTGCCACAAATGGGGTATTGCTGCACTCAGGAAAAATTGGGCATAAAATGGGGTATTTTGTTCCCTGTGAAAATAAGAAATTTTGATGAAAAATGAAATGTTATTTTTTTATTTCATTTTTTTTTAAATTTCACAGCCCAATTCAAATACGTGCTGTGTAAAAACTGTGTGGTCAAAATGGTAATAACAACCATAAATTAATTCCTTGAGGGGTGTAGTTTCCAAAATGGGGTCACTTTTGGGGGGATTCCTTCTGTTTTGGCACCTCAACTCCTCTTCAAACCTGGCATGCTGCCTAAAATATATTCTAATAAAAAAAGACGCCTCAAAACGCACTAGGTGCTTCTTTGCTTCTGGGGCTTGTGTTTTAGTCCACGAGCACACTAGAGCCACATGTGGGAGATTTCTAAAAGCTGCAGAATCTGGACAATACATATTTAGTAGTGTTTCACTGGTAAAACCTTCTGTGTTACAGAATTTTTTTTAATAAAATTGAAATTCAGCGGGGGGCGTGGCTGACTTCCGCCGCGAGCAGTCGCATGCTGTGAGAGCTCCGTCCCGGCTCCGGTGTTTCTGCATTAATCCTGCTGTAAAACTTCCCGCAAAAACTTCTTGAACGTGGGGCAATCGCAGGCACAGTAGAGGAGAGCTCAAAATGAGCAAGACACGCAATTCGGCGGCCGCTGACCGCCTTAAAGAGTTCGCCAGAGCAAGTAGCCATCATGGCGCCGTTACTCCTGGACAGCAGCATGACGAGGCGGACCCTCAGGGAGATGAGGATCCGGAACCATCACTGAAACAAGTCACAGCACAGCTCCTGACTGCTATACGTGAGTCTACTACTTCTCTTACTGGGAAAATAGATGAGGTTAAGGTGGACCTTGGATTGATGCGTCAGGATCTCCAGAAGCTAAGAGACCGGGTTCGTGATACCGAAACTCGGATCTCGCAAATAGAGGATGATTCTGCTCCTGTGGCGCGGCAAATCGGGGCCTTGGAAAGGGCTGCAGAAGCATGGGCGCAAAGATCGGATGATCTTGAGAATAGGATGCGCAGGAATAATGTTCGTATCCTGGGCCTGCCAGAGCGTGCTGAAGGCAGAGATCCAGGGACATTTATGGAGCAATGGCTCAAAGATACGCTGCCTGATGCTACACTGTCTGCGGCCTATGCGGTTGAACGAGCACATCGCGTTCCCGCCAGACCACCACCGCCAGGGGCCATGCCTAGGCCTATGTTGGTTCGCTTACTCAGCAGCAAAGATAGAGACGCCATTTTGAGAGCTGCGCGCCAAAAAGGCCAGATCACACACAACGCCGCTACGGTCACGATTTTTCCAGATTTCTCTGCAGCACTCCAGAAAGCTCGAGCTACATTTGTCGGCATTAAACGACGGTTGAGAGATCTTCAGATTCAATACTCCATGGTCTTCCCAGCACGGCTCAGAGTTGTACATCATGATAAATCTATCTTTTTCAATACTCCGGGAGAGGCTGACGAATGGCTGAACAGCCGAAATAACCTAGGCCCCAGACCATGATTGTGGTTTTACTATCCGACACCTAGAATCGTGGACACGGAGACTCTGGGACTTTTGTGGAGCTGAGGACTGCTCCGGGAACTTTTATTATCCTCTTCTCTTGACGTTGATCCAGGTTGCTGCGTTGTGGTATAATATATGCATATCTGATACGTTTTCATTGAATGTATGCTCTCTCTAACCACTGTATTTTACTTTTGCTTATATTGTTGATATTGGATTGGGATTGTCCATGAATGGGTTGCTAGACCGATCTGAGGCGACTAGATACTCCATATTATTGCGGGTTCTAATGTGACGGGTTGTATGCCTGTCTTATGTGGGTTGGAGACGCTGGAGGAGGGAAGTTGGAGTAATAGTCTGTGTGGAGTTTCCAGTCTCACACAGGCTACCCCCGTGATTCAGAAGGGATATATTCCCCTAGTTCGGAAGATTTTCTTGATAGGGCGACTGAGTTCACCCTCCTACTATTGTTGTTTTGTTAAATCTTCTACTTTTGTATTTTAAGGATCGTTCATTTAGCGGTGCATGATGTTTCTAAGTGTTATGTCTTGGAATGTGCGGGGACTGGGAGAGCCACGTAAACGCAATCAAATCTTCTCACAGATCAGGGCAAGAGGCCCGCAAATAATATGTTTGCAAGAAACGCACTTAATGTCAGACACTATTAAATTTATGAGGAAGCCATGGATACAATGGTCAGCTCACTCCACGCACTCCTCATATTCCAGGGGGGTCTCCTTGTTAATTCACAAGTCCCTAAGGTGGGAGCCAGGAGTTATGCAAAAAGACCCAGATGGGAGATATATTTTTGTACATGCCTGGATAGAGAGTCATCCTTTTGTCATACTGGGTATTTATATTCCCCCGACACAATCCCTAGCGGTACTATATGAGGCAGCCAAATTTGCATCAGAGTATCCCCAAGCTACGGTCCTCTGCATGGGAGACTATAATACTGTAGCAAATCCTACATTGGACAGATTTCGTCCGGATGTGGGGACAGATCCCCCCGGTATAGCTAGACCCCCTTCTTTATTGCTATTTCTGGAAGAGGTGGGATGGCATGATCTATGGAGGTATATGTGGCCAGATGTTCTAGAATATACTTGTTATACCCCGGGGAGAAATGCATTGTCCCGGATTGACTACATTTGCGGTAATGTACGAGCATGTTCGATGCTCTCATCTGTAGAACATTTACCCCGGGTGTTTTCTGACCACTCCCCTATGATGGTTAAATTGGTCACGTCCCAGAGAAGGAGCCATATCTGTAGGAAAATACATCCATTTTGGTTAACTCAATTTACCCAGCAGGATCGCATTCCCGATCAAATTCATATTTACACACAGGGCAACGGAAATGGTACAAATCACTCAGCTTACTGGGATGCATTAAAAGCCTATTTGAGGGGCTGTCTCCAGTCCTCCATTTCTTATATTAAAAAGGAATCGGTTAAAAGGGAACAGGAACTAGCTAACTTCTGCAAGGTACTAGAGGCCACTTATGTCTCGGACCCATCGGAGAACAATAGGGTCAGCTGGTTAAAAGCGGGAAGACAATATTTGCTGTATTTGACGGAAAAAAGCAAGCGTAAAATGTTCTTTGCAAACCAGAAGTATTTTGAACAGGGAAACCAATCCAGCAGCCTGTTAGCACACCTCATCCATCAGAATACTTCCTCCCCAGCTATCTTGAAAATTAGAAGCCCTAATGGGGTTATTCTCACTGCTACGTCAGATATACTTTCTGCATTTTCTGATTTTTACAAAGACTTATACGTCTCTAGAACTACGGAAACGGCAGAAGAGTTGCAGGTATATTGTGAATCTGTCCCCTGCCCCTCTATAACTAATGAACAGAGTCTCCTACTTGATAGTATGATCACGATAGAAGAGCTGAATGAGGCAGTGACTGATATGTCTAAGGGGAAAGCCTCGGGACCGGATGGAATACCTTTAGAAGTTTATTTGAAATACCAAGAGCAGTTACTCCCAGAACTCCTTCAGACCTACCATAAATCCTTGTTAGCGGGGTCCCTGCCCGACTCCTTCTATGAAGCCACAGTAGTGGTGATACTTAAACCAGATAAAGATCCCTTGGACTGTTCTTCCTATCGGCCTATAGCATTACTTAACGTAGATTATAAAATTTTAACTAAGGTATTGGCAAATAGACTTAATGGTATTATGCCCTCTATTATCCATCCTGATCAGGCCGGGTTTATACAGGGGAGAAGTACGTCGGACAACCTACGCAGAGTCCAAATTGTTTCTCAGATTGCATCGCGGCAGGGTGCGGACTGGGCCTTGGCATCTTTGGATGCAGCAAAGGCCTTTGACTCTATTGAATGGCCATATCTACTTCAAGTTCTGCGGAGGTTTGGATTTGGCCCTGTGTTCTGTCATTGGGTCTCCTTATTGTATCTTCATCCCAGAGCAGCGGTGTTCTTAAACGGACAGCTCTCCCCATACTTTGATTTGGCTCGTGGTACCAGACAGGGGTGTCCGCTTTCACCTTTATTATTTGCAATCGCTGTAGAACCCTTAGCTATTCGACTTAGATCGGATGTGGTTTACCGGGGTATACCCCTAGACTCTGCGGAACACCGAGTGGCATTATATGCTGACGACCTGTTGCTATTTATGTCATCTCCTGATGAGTCCCTAGATGAAGCAATGACCATAATTGATAGGTTTGGAGATTTTTCTGGACTGTCCATTAACTGGGGCAAGTCGTGTCTGATGTACTTTTCCCCGCGCAGAAATGGTATGGTGGGATCATTGGTAGGGGGTTTGAGGGTGGTTCCTAGTTTTAAGTATTTGGGAATTCAAATCACGAGATTGGATGCTGACATGATACAGGCAAATGTTGCTCCCCTAATACCGATGTTTCGAGACAAATTTAAGATTTGGTCAGGATTACCTCTTTCCGTAGCAGGACGTATCAATCTTATCAAAATGGTGGTTCAGCCTAAATGTCTTTATATTCTGCAACACATATTTGTATATATCCCAAGGGCATTTTTCCAAGAAATAGACTCGCAACTAATTAAATTCATATGGGGATCTTCTAGATCTAAGCTACAGCTAGCAAAATTGCAACGACCCAGAGATCTAGGGGGAATGGCCCTCTCTGATTTATATTTATACTACCTGGCGGGTCAGCTCAAGTATATGGCTGCCTGGGTGTCACCTGAAGTACCGGAAGGATTGGAACTATGTCTGGCAAAATACTTAGATATTCCTAAACTCTGGCCTGTATTAGAACCCTCACTTCCCCTTAGTAGGAAATCTTTACCGATACATAGGGTGGCTCGTAATGTCTGGTCGGCGGCACTTAAGATCTCAGGAGAAGACCAAATAATAGCGGAAACACCCCTATGGCAGAATGAGGCACTAGATCAGTTACTCTCCTCACAGGATGATACATTTTGGTCGACACTAGGGGTAAATACGGTGGGAGATCTATTTGTGAATAATGTGATGCTGTCCTTTACTCAAGTTGAGGAAACCTATCAAGCTCCGAGAAGAGCTTTCTATAAGTATTTACAATTGCGCCATTCACTACTGACCCAGTATAGGGGAAGAGAAACACCTATTTCCACCTATCCCTTGATTGGGGTTATTAGATCACAGGGACCTGGAGGATTAATCTCATCTATCTATTCTTACCTTATACATGCGAAGGCAAATAAAGCGGATCTCCCAGCAATGGGCAGGTGGCAGACCTTGATCCCATCCCTAGATGAGGATTCTAGATTGGATCTACTAGAGTCACATAGATTCGTCTCTCCTGCTATTAACAACAAGCTTATACAGCTCTACATCATACACCAGAGCTATCTTACCCCGGTCAGTCTTTTTAAAATGGGTAGACGGCCTAACCCCAGTTGTCATAGGTGTCCTTATGAACCTGCGGATTTTCATCACATGATATGGGAATGTCCTCTGCTTCAGGTTTTCTGGACTGAAGTTACTGACCTGTTATCCCGGGTATTGGAAGTTCCAGTTAGACTGGAACCAGGAGTTTGTCTATTTGGATTGGTGGAGGATGGGATGTATGCTCATACAACACGTACGTGCCTTCGAGAGACGTTATTTATAGCTAGGAAGGCTATTGCTATTAGGTGGATGAATCCTCGTACTCCCACTAAATCTATGTGGATAGAAATGATTAATTCCATGATACCTTATGAACGAATTGTGTATGTTAATAGAAGATGTCCGGATAAATTTCATAGGGTGTGGGATCAGTGGTGTAATTCTGAACTCACATCCTACTCCAACAATGCTTTATCTAGGGCTCTTGAAGCAGCCCCCACTTAATGTGTGTTGTAAAGGGAAGGGAGGAGGTTGCCTCTCCTATCTGTTTGGGTAATGTATAAGCTTTAAGATGAGATGCGATATTATAGGTACCCTAGATCGCTTAGATGGAATCGAGATTTGTGGGATCTCTGTCTTCTGCATATGGTGATATATTATTGCTTCTAAAATATGGAGCACCATGCACTATGAACGATTGTGAAAAGGTTTTTTGTATACTATGTTTTAGTTTATTACCTGTTTAAATTTGAAAGAGATTGTAATGCCATGCATTGCTGATATGATATTGTAACACGCACTTTTGTATTTAATGTAGGGCATGTCCGCTGTGCGGGGGCCCAGAAATGTCTTGTATCATGGTGTTTATGTATCTCCTTCAATAAAACGAGTTTAAAAAAAAATAAAAAATTGAAATTCAGCAAGAAAAATTAAATTTGCAAATTTCACCTCCACTTTTCTTTAATTCCTGTGAAACGCATAAAGGGTTAAAAAAAACTTTCTAAATGCTGTTTTGAATAGATTGATGGGTCTAATTTTTAAAATGGGGTGTTTTATGGTGGTTTCTAATACATAGGCCCCTCAAAGCCACTTCAGAACTGAACAGGTACCTTAAAAAAAAGGCTTGTGACATTTTCTTAAAAATAATAGAAATTGCTGTTTATGTTCTAAGCCTTGTAACGTCCAAGAAAAATAAAAGAATGTTCAAAAAACGATGCCAATCTAAAGTAGACATATGGGAAACGTGAACAAGTAACTATTTTGGGTGGTATAACCATCTGCTTTACAAGCAGATTGTAATGGCAGGAAGGAGGTGAAGGGAACAAGTGAGCCCTAATCTACCCACCGCCCTGTCCCTGCCTACTTGCAACAACCCGCCCTAGACGACGGGGTACAACTTGGCGGCGGTCCCTACGCTGTCTAAGTGCAAGGGAGTACAAACAGGGAACACGCAAGGGAAGGGGCAGTAGCCCACAGAACGCCGCGAGGAAAAGGAGCGGTGAATGAGTCAGTCAGGATCAGGATGTAGTGGAGTATACCAACGAGAGCACGGAGCAGGAAGCAAGCCAGGGGCAAAGCGAAGCAGGATAAGCGGAACTGAAGCAAGGCAGAAGCAGGCTGGAGCAAGGCAGCAGTGGGGCCAGGAATCCAAGAAGAATAACAAGCATTGAGGAAGAGAACACAGCAGGTATAAATGGACAGGGGGCGGAGCTAACTCCGACTGACCAGGCCGCGATAGGCTCTCCCACTCCTGAGCCTGCCACCCCGGTTGGTGGGAGCCGGTGTCAGTCTAAGAGGTCTGGCCTCAGGTGTCGACTGATTAATCCCGGGAGTATACACAGACGTAGTACCTGGCAGATCCTTTACAGTACTCCCCCTTTTATGAGGGGCCACCGGACCCTTACTAAGAGGACCCGGTTTAGTGGGGAAGAGAAGGTGGAACCTCCTGATCAATACCCCAGCGTGAACATCACGAGCAGGTACCCAAGTCCTCTCCTCCGGCCCGTATCCTCTCCAATGGACCAGGTACTGGAGGGAGCCCTGGATGATCCTACTGTCCATAATCTTGGCCACCTCGAATTCCACCCCCTCAGGGGTGAGAACGGGAACAGGAGGTTTCCTCGAGGGGGACCAGGACGGGGAGCAGCGTTTAAGGAGGGAGGCATGGAAGACGTCATGTATGCGAAAGGATGGGGGCAGCTCCAGACGGAAGGATACAGGGTTGAGGACTTCAATGATCTTATAAGGTCCAATAAATCGGGGAGCAAACTTCCTGGACGGGACCTTAAGGCGCAAGTTCCTGGACGACAACCAGACCAGATCCCCGACGACAAACTGGGGGTTAGCAGAACGTCTACTATCAGCCTGAATCTTTTGTACGCTCTGGGACGCCTCTAGGTTCTTCTGAACCTGGGCCCAGACTGTGCACAGTTCCCGATGAACATCCTCTACTTCGGGATTATTGGAACAACCAGGAGAAACGGAGGAGAACCTTGGGTTAAACCAGAAATTACAGAAAAACGGGGAGACCCCTGACGAGTTACTGACCCGGTTATTCAGGGAAAATTCGGCGAGGGGAAGGAATGAGACCCAATCAAATTGACAGTCAGAGATGAAACACCTTAAATAATAAGGGATTGGTTAGTCCTTTCCGTTTGGCCATTAGATTTGTGATGGAAGGCGGAGGAGAAGGACAGATCAATCTCCAACTTTTTACAAAAAGCTCTCCAAAATAAGGAAACGAATTGTACCCCTCTGTCAGAAACGATATTGACTGGGGCCCCATGGAGACTACGTGACAGTGCATCAGCCTTAATATTTTTGGACCCAGCCCTATAGGTAACCAAGAAATTAAATCTGGTAAAGAATAGTGCCCAACGAGCTTGTCTAGGATTAAGCCTCCGGGCAGATTCTAGGAAAACCAGATTCTTGTGGACAGTAAGGACCGTTACCTGGTGTCTGGCCCCCTCCAGGAAGTGACGCCACTCTTCAAAAGCCCAGTTAATGGCTAAAAGTTCGCGGTTGCCAATATCATAGTTACTCTCCGTGGGCGAAAACTTCCTAGAGAAGTAAGCACAGGGGCGGAGATGGGTGAGGGAGCTGGTACCCTGGGACAAGACGGCCCCCACTCCCACCTCGGATGCGTCAACCTCCACAATAAATGGCTCCCTTTGGTTGTGCTGAACCAGCACGGGGGCCGAGATAAAGCACTTCTTGAAGGTCTCAAAAGCCTGGACGGCCTCAGTGGGCCAATGGAGGACATCAGCACCCTTGCGAGTAAGGTCCGTAAGAGGCTTAGCGACGACCGAGAAGTTGGCAATAAATCTCCTGTAATAGTTAGCGAACCCCAAAAAACACTGTAGCGCCTTCAGGGAGGCAGGTTGGACCCATTCCGCCACAGCCTGAACCTTGGCAGGGCCCATGCGGAATTCATGAGGAGTGAGGATTTGACCTAAAAATGGTATCTCCTGTACCCCAAACACACATTTTTCGGTCTTCGCAAACAGATTATTTTCCCGGAGGACCTGGAGGACCTTCCTGACATGCTCCACGTGGGAAGACCAGTCCTTGGAAAACACCAGTATGTCATCAAGGTACACTACAAGAAAATTACCCAGGTAATCTCTCAGAATTTCATTAATAAAATTCTGGAAGACGGCAGGGGCATTACACAACCCAAAGGGCATGACAAAGGTATTCGAAATGACCTTCGGGTGTGTTGAACGCAGTTTTCCACTCATCCCCCTCTTTGATGCGGATAAGGTTATATGCCCCCCGTAGATCGAACTTAGAAAACCATTGGGCCCCCTGAACCTGATTAAAAAGATCCGGAATTAAAGGAAGGGGATACTGGTTCTTTACGGTGACCTTATTCAGGTTCCGATAATCAATGCACGGCCTAAGACCACCATCCTTCTTCCCCACGAAGAAGAAGCCAGCACCTACAGGAGAAGTCGAGGGGCGAATGAAACCCTTGGCCAGGCATTCTTGGATATACTCCCTCATAGCTTCACCTTCAGGACATGAAAGATTAAATATCCTACCCTTAGGAAGCTTGGCACCAGGCACCAAATCGATGGCGCAATCGTAATCTCTATGAGGGGGCAACACCTCGGAGGCCTCCTTAGAAAACACATCAGCGAAGTCCTGAACAAACTCAGGAAGCGTGTTTACCTCCTCCCGGGGAGAAATAGAGATAACCGAAAGACATGACATCAGGCATTCACTACCCCATTTGGTGAGATCCCCAGTATTCCAATCAAATGTGGGATTATGCAGCTGCAACCAGGGAAGACCTAATACCAGATCGGACGATAATCCCTGCATCACCAGTACAGAGCACTGCTCCAAATGCATGGAGCCAACAAGGAGTTCAAAAACAGGAGTATGCTGAGTAAAATAACCATTAGCAAGAGGAGAGGAGTCGATACCCACTACCGGGATAGGATAAGGCAAATCAATAAAAGGCATTTTTAGAGACATAGCAAATTCCACAGACATGATATTAGCAGATGAGCCAGAATCCACGAAGGCACTGCCAGTGGCAGACCGGCCAGCAAACGAGACCTGAAAGGGAAGCAAAATTTTATTGCGTTTCATATTAACGGGAAATACCTGTGCGCCCAAGTGACCTCCCCGATGGTCACCTAGGCGCGGAAGTTTTCCGGCTGTTTATTCTTGCGCCTGGGACAGGTGTTCAGTAGATGCTTGTCGTCCCCACAATAGAAGCAGAGACCATTCTTCCTGCGAAACTCTCTACGTTGTCGAGGGGACATGGAGGCCCCGAGTTGCATAGGTACCTCCGAGTCCTCCGTGGAAGAGCGAGGAGACGGGACCTCGGGGGGAATCGCGGGGAAGTCAGAGGGGAACACATTGAAACGTTCAAGCTGACGTTCCCTGAGACGTCGGTCAAGTCGTACTGCTAGGGCCATAACCTGGTCTAAGGAGTCAGAAGAGGGGTAGCTAACCAGCAGATCCTTCAGGGCGTCAGATAATCCTAACCTAAACTGGCACCTTAGGGCCGGGTCGTTCCACCGAGAAGCTACGCACCACTTTCTAAAATTAGAACAGTATTCCTCAACAGGTCTCCTACCCTGACGTAAGGTCACTAGCTGACTCTTGGCTAAGACAGTCCTGTCAGTCTCGTCGTAAATGAGTCCGAGGGCAGAGAAAAAACGATCAACGGAGGAAAGTTCAGGGGCGTCAGGAGCCAAGGAGAAGGCCCACTCTTGGGGCCCTTCCTGGAGTCGGGATATAATGATACCCACCCGCTGGTTCTCGGAACCTGAGGAGTGAGGTTTTAGGCGGAAATAAAGTCTGCAACTCTCCCGGAAGGAGAGAAAAGTCTTACGGTCCCCTGAGAACCGGTCAGGTAACTTGAGGTCGGGTTCTAGAGGTGAGGTGAGGGGTACTACTAAGGCAGCGTCACCCTGGTTGACCCTCTGAGCCAGGGCCTGGACCTGTAGGGAGAGGCCCTGCATCTGCTGGGTCAGGGTCTCAAGGGGGTCCATGATAGCGTCAGCGTAGGAGAAATGGTAGACTAGGTATGGGCTTGTTATTATGTAATGGCAGGAAGGAGGTGAAGGGAACAAGTGAGCCCTAATCTACCCACCGCCCTGTCCCTGCCTACTTGCAACGACCCGCCCTAGGCGACGGGGTACAACTTGGCGGCGGTCCCTACGCTGTCTAAGTGCAAGGGAGTACAAACAGGGAACACGCAAGGGAAGGGGCAGTAGCCCACAGAACGCCGCGAGGAAACGGAGCGGTGAATGAGTCAGTCAGGATCAGGATGTAGTGGAGTATACCAACGAGAGCACGGAGCAGGAAGCAAGCCAGGGGCAAGCGAAGCAGGATAAGCGGAACTGAAGCAAGGCAGAAGCAGGCTGGAGCAAGGCAGCAGTGGGGCCAGAAATCCAAGAAGAATAACAAGCACTGAGGATGAGAACACGGCAGGTATAAATGGACAGGGGGCGGAGCTAACTCCGACTGACCAGGCCGCGATAGGCTCTCCCACTCCTGAGCCTGCCACCCTGGTTGGTGGGAGCCGGTGTCAGTCTAAGAGGTCTGGCCTCAGGTTTCGACTGATTAATCCCGGGAGTATACACAGACGTAGTACCTGGCAGATCCTTTACACAGATGCATTCAAATTCAGAAAAAATGCTATTTTTTTCTACATTTTCTCAAAATTTTGCAATTTTTCACAAATAGACACTGAATATATCGACCAAATTTTACCACTAACATAAAGCCCACTATCTCATGAGAAAACAATCTCAGAATCGCTTTGATAGGTTTAAGCATTCAGAAGTTATTACCACATAAATTGAAATATCTCAGATTTGAAAAATGGGCTCTGAGCTTTAAGGCCCAAACTACGCTGCGTCCTTAAGGAGTTAAACTTGTCCCCCCTTAGTCGTCTTTTTTCAAGGCTAAATTGGTTTAGTTCTTTTAATCTTTCCTCATAACTTAAATTCTCCATGCCCCTTATTAGCTTCGTTGCTCTTCTTTGTATTTTTTCCAACTCCAGGGCACCCTTACTATGAACTGGAGCCCAGAACTGAACTGCATATTCTAGATGAGGCCTCTCTAATGCTTTGTAAAGTGGTAATATTACATCCCTGTTCTGCGAGTCCATGCCTCTTTTAATACACGACAATATCTTGCTGGCCTTAGAAGCAGCTGATTGACATTGCATGCTGTTATTTAGTTTATGATCTACAGGTACACCCAGATCCTTCTCAACAAGTGACTCCCCCAGTGTAGCTCCCCCTAGGACATATGATGCATGCAGATTGTTCGTACCCAGGTGCATAACTTTACATTTATCTACATTAAAACTCATTTGCCTCGTGGACACCCAAACACTTAGTTTGTTTAATTCCGCTTGCAATTCACAAACATCTTCCATAGACTGAACATTACTACATAGCTTGGTGTCATCTGCAAAAATAGAAATAGTGCTATTAATCCCATCCTCTATATCATTAATAAATAAGTTGAATAATAGTGGTCCCAGCACTGAACCTGGGGTACACCACTTATAACCGGGGACCATTCAGAGTAGGAATCATTGACCACAACTCTCTGGATACGGTCCTTGAGCCAATTCTCAATCCATTCACAAACTATACTTTGTAAATTTAGTCCTTAATTTACCCTCTTAATGCTCACCTCTTCATAAAAACAAATCAGGTTGGTCTGACGGCTTCTGTCCTTAGTAAAACCGTGCTTGCTGTCACTTGTAATACTATTTTTTGCCACATAATCCTGTATATAGTCCCACAACAGCCCCTCAAATTTTTTTTCCACGATTGATGTTAAGCTAACTGGTCTATAATTATCCAGGGAAGGCCTAGAGCCCTTTTTGAAAATAGGCACCACATTTGCCCTGCGCCAGTCCTTTGGCACTATACCAGTCACTAGAGAATCTCTAAATATTATGAAGAGGGGGACAGAAATAAGTGAACTAAGCTCTTTAACCTCTTAACGCACCTTGACACAACTGTACGTCATGGTATGCTCTGCATTAAGGCACCATGAAGTACAGGTACGTCATAGTGCTTTTCTGTCACCATGTCAAAACACATAGTGACAGAACAGTGACATCGGCTGTCATAGGCAGCCGATAGTCACTGTGACTCGTCGGGGGAACAATCACGGCGCAGCGCCGCCAGCGATCGCTGTGATTGGTCAGTCAGTAGTGACTGACCAATCACAGTATTGCAGCATGGTTACCCGGCTAAAAGAGCCGGGTCGCCACGCTAGCCGATCGGCTGTTGGCAATAGGAGGCCTAACAAAGGCCCCCTGTCTGCCAATTACGGCGGCCTGTTAGGAGGCGGGGCTTAAAAGGCTTCCGGCCGCAGATGAAAGACGGCAGCGGGCTCAGAAGCTGAGCCTGCGCCATCAGCCTGAAGGATGTCATCAGCCTGAAGGATTTATACATATGGTATCGCCGTAATGGTATCAACCAGCAGAATAAAGTAAAATGTAATTTATAGCGCATGGTGAACAACGTAAAAAAAACACAAAAAAAACATTGTCAGAATTCCTGGTGTTTGGTCACCTCACTTGCCAAAAAAAAAAAAAAAAGTGATAAAAAAATTGCGTGTACCACAAACTAGTACCAATGAAAAATACAGATTGTCCCGCAACAAATAAGCCCTCACACAGCTTCGGTGAAGAAAAAATAAAAAAGTTCTGGCTCTCAGAATATGGCGACGAAAAATATGCAGTGTGTTCCAAAAGCGGATAAGATTGAGCGCCATTTATCAGTGCAACACTGGCCACACATCGATAAAAGGAGTCATATACTATCTTAATTTTAAATGCCAAAGGCATAGAACAGGTATAAACTTTATTGAACAATACAAAATACAAATAGTTAAAATCGAGGCTTCAAATCGGACAACTGTATATAAGTTGCACATAAGACAAAAGAGCACATAGGTGTCAAAAAAGTGGGCTCTAAAAGACGGCTAAAAAAGCCATATCTGAAGTAGCCATACAAATGATAATGTTATGTATCAAACAAGAAATATGCAGAGTTACATCAAACAGTAAAATCCAGCATAGACAGAGTATATACCGTGGTAATGTCTGTGGAGGAAGAGGTAAATTGTAACTTCGCTATATAGTATTCTTACACTCACATCTAAAAGGCGCCAGTGTATGTACACGGCGTCTCTGAGTATCAAAAAGGGACTAAATAGTCCCAGACTGTAATGTAAATTTTGTAAATGGTAAAGGAATAAGTGAGTAGAAAGAGTAACTTATCCATATCGCTCAAAAAGTCTAGTAGCTCCAAGGTGAGGTGAAACCCCAACGCGCGTTTCGCGTGGACGGCTTTCTCAAGGGGCGTTTTTTGACACCTATGTGCTCTTTTGTCTTATGTGCAACTTATATGCAGTTGTCCGATTTGAGGCCTCGATTTTAACTATTTGTATTTTGTATTGTTCAATAAAGTTTATAACTGTTCTATGCCTTTGCCATTTAAAATTAAGATAGTTTATGACTCCTTTTTTCGATGTATAGTGGAGTTTCTATTTCAATATTGGGAGGTCAAGATTCACACTGCTGGTGACCTAGCCCTATCACTGATTGTTCCTGAGAGACATATGTTGATGTTACTGGCCCCACATATGCGGGTTATTATTTATTTACCGCATTATTATACCCTCTTATTATGCCCTGATGTACTCCGCACAGATTACATACGCCCCCACATTATAAACTGAAATACCAGCAAAACCCTAAACAGAACAACTGCCAAGCTAAATCCACGCTCCAAATGCCAAATGTTGCTCCCTCCCTTCTGAACCCTGCAATGTGCCCAAACAGCAGTTTACGTGCACATATATGGCATACCCGGGAGAACTGGCTTAACAGTTTATGAGATATTTGTCTTCAGTGGCACAAACTGGGCACAACATATTGTGCACTAAAATGGCATATCAGTGGAAAATTGCAATTTTCACTTTGCACCATCTGCTGGGTACTAATTTCTAATGCAGAATCACCTGTGGGGTCAAAATGCTCACTACACCCCTTAAATGCGCTAATGGGTGTATTTTCCAATGTGCGGGTCACTACTTGGGGGTTTGTTTTAATATTTGACTTCAGGGGCCTGCAATTGTGGGCCAATGCTATGAAAATCACCAAAATAGACCTCAAATGTGCATGGTGCTCTTCACTTCTGAGCCCTGTCATATGTCCAGGCAAATGATAAATACCTTGAGTTGTGTAGTTTCCAAAATGGGGTCACTTCTTGGGGCTTCCACTGTACTCTGGTACCTCAGGGGTTTTGCATATGCGACATGGTGGCCAAAAACCAATACAGCAAAATCTGCATGCCAAATAGCGCTCCTGCCATTCTGAGCCCTGCCGTGTGTCCAAACAGCAGTTTATGACCACATGTGGGGTATTGCCATAATCGTGAGAAATTGCTTTACAAATGTTAGGGTGCTTTTTTGATATTTGTAAATTTCACCTTTAATTTGCTTTAATTCTTGTGAAACACTTAAAGGGTTAACAAACTTTCTAAATGCTGTTTTGAATACTTTGAGGGGTTCAGTCTTTAAAATGGGGTGATTTATAGGGGGTTTATAGTACATAAGGCCCTCAAAACCAGTTCAGAATGGAACCAGTCCCTAAAATAAGGCTTTTGAAATTTTCTTGGAAATATGATAAATTGCTGCTAAAGTTCTAAGCCTTGTAACGTACTAGAAAAATAAAACAACATTCAAAAAACAATGCAAACATAAAGTGGACTTATGGGAAATGTGAAATAGTAGCTATTTTGTCTTACTATCTGCCTTACAAGCAGATACATTTAAATTAAAAAAACCGCTAATTTTTGCAATTTTTCTCAAAATGTTGGTGTTTTTCATAAATAAACACTGAATGTGTTCGACCAAATTTTACCACTAACATAAAGTCCAATGTGTCACGAGAAAACAATCTCAGAATCGCTTTAAAAAATAAAAGCATTTCAAAGTTATTACGACTTCAAGTGATACATGTCAGATTTGAAAAAAATGGTCTGGTCCTTAAGGCCAAAACAGACATAGACACTAAGGGGTTAAAGAACTCCAGGGTGTAACCCATCTGGTCCCGGAGCCTTGTGCACATTTATTTTATTTAACTTAGCTTGGACCATATCTACATTCAGCCAATTCTGTATATTAATTGATGTATTAACAGCACTGGCACCGGCTACATCAGCTGCTCTTTCTTCTGTTGTATATACAGGGCTCAAGAACCCATTTAGTAACTCTGCCTTCTCTTGATCCCCTGTGACCAAATCCCAATTACCACTATTTAGGGGTCCTACATGTTCAGACCTTGGTTTCTTCACATTTACATACTTGAAGAATTTTTGGGGATTTGTTTTATTATCCTTGGCCACCTGCCTTTCATTCTGTATTTTTGCTGATTTAATTACTTATTTTTTTACAGATTTTATTAAAGAGACTCTGTCACCACATTATAAGTGCCCTATCTCCTACATAAGGAGATCGGCGCTATAATATAGATGACAGCAGTGCTTTTTATTTAATAAAACGATCTATTTTCACCACTTTATTAGCGATTTTAGATTTATGCTAATGAGTTGCTTAATGCCCAAGTGGGCATATTTTTACTTTAGACCTAGTGGGCGTTGTACAGAGGAGTGTATGACGCTGACCAATCAGCGTCATGCACTCCTCTCCATTCATTTAGGCAGTGCATAGGGATCCTTTTAGATTGCTATGTGCTGTCTTATACTAACACATTAACAATACTGAAGTGTCTAGACAGTGAATAAACATTCCACGGGATGTCTATTCACAATCTGTGCACTTCATTACTGTTTTTGTGGTAGTTACAGCAGAGCAGTTTTCTGGTTTAAAATTGTTGCAAACGGCATAAATAATAGCGGAAATCTAGGCCAGCTCCTGACTGGCGTAGTTTTCCTTTAGCGGTGCACGGACAGCCGAAAATGCTAATTTATTAAGAGGCATTTATTTTATCTTTCTCCCGCTTGTTTTCAATTAAGACTGGTGCAGTCTTCATATATTTCCCTACAGTATTTATACAATACAAATTAAAAAGGTAGATAAAAATACAAATACAAATATGTACACTACCGTTCAAAAGTTTAGGGTCACTTAGAAATGTCCTTATTTTTGAAAGAAAAGCACAGTTTTTTTCAATGAAGATAACATTAAATTAATCAGAAATACACTCCATACATTGTTAATGTGCTAAATTACTATTCTAGCTGCAAACGTCTGGTTTTTAATGCAATATCTACATAGGTGTATAGAAGCCCATTTCCAGGAACCATCACTCCAGTGTTCTAATGGTACACTGTGTTTGCTAACTGTGTTAGAAGGCTAATGGATGATTAGAAAACACTTGAAAATTCTTGTGCAATTATGTTAGCACCGCTGTAAACAGTTTTGCTGTTTAGAGGAGCTATAAAACTGACCTTCCTTTGAGCTAGTTGAGAATCTGGAGCGTTACATTTGTGGGTTCGATTAAACTCTCCAAATGGCTAGAAAAAGACAGCTTTCATGTGAAACTCGACAGTCTATTCTTGTTCTTAGAAATGAAGGCTATTCCATGCGAGAAATTGCCAAGAAACTGAAGATTTCCTACAACGGTGTGTACTACTCCCTTCAGAGGACAGCACAAACAGGCTCTAACCAGAGTAGAAAGAGAAATGGGAGGCCCCGCTGCACAACTGAGCAACAAGACAAGTACATTAGTGTAAAGGATCTGCCAGGCACAGCTTCTTTATCTACGCCCATAGGTAATCAGTCTGCACCTGCTTCTAGGTCTGAGAGACTGACTCCATCTTCCACCACTCAGGATGGCAGGCTTAGGAGTGGGAGAGCCTATCGCAGCCTGGCCAGACGGAGCTAGCTCCCACCCTCTGTCTATTTATACCTGCCTTTCCTGTTCCTCCTTGCTTGTGAATCTTCTCTGTTGGTTTCCTGGCCCTGCTGCAGCTTCTTGTACTATTTGTCCCTGCTTCGTATTGACCCTGGCTTGCTGACTACTCTCCTGCTCTGCGTTTGGTACCTCGTGCTCTCCTGGTTCGACTCGGCTTGTTTACTACTCTCCTGCTCTGCGTTTGGCACCTCGTACTCTCCTGGTTTGACTCGCCTCGTTTACTTCTCTTGTTGCTCACGGTGTTGCCGTGGGCAACTGCCCCGGTTGCCTTAGGTTCTGTGTTCCCTTGTCTGTTTGTCTGTCGTGCACTTATTGAGTGTAGGGACCGTCGCCCAGTTGTACCCCGTCGCCTAGGGCGGGTCGTTGCAAGTAGGCAGGGACTGAGTGGCGGGTAGATTAGGGCTCACTTGTCTGTTTCCCTACCCCCATCATTACATATTCACAAGCCCATATACCTAGTCTACCCTGGTCCCTGACACTACTATGGACCCCCTTGAGACCCTGGCTCAGCAAATGCAGGGTCGCTCCCTACAGGTCCAGGCCCTGGCTCAGAGGGTCAACCAGCCTGATGCTACCAAGGTAGTGCCCCTCACCTCACCTCTTGAACCCCACCTCAAGTTGCCTGACCGGTTCTCAGGGGACCGGAAGACTTTTCTCTCCTTTCGGGAGAGTTGTAGGCTCTATTTTTGCTTAAAGCCCCACTCCTCAGGTTCTGAGAGCCAGCGGGTGGGTATAATTATGTCCCGGCTTCTCCTTGGCTCCTGACGCCCCTGAACTTTCCTCCGTTGAGCTTTTCTTTTCTGCTCTCGGACTCATTTATGACGAGACTGACAGGACTGCCTTTGCCGAGAGTCAGCTGGTGACCTTACGTCAGGGTAAGAGACCTGTTGAAGAGTATTGTTCTGACTTTAGGAAGTGGTGCGTAGCTTCTCAGTGGAATGACCCTGCCTTAAGGTGCCAGTTTAGGTTGTGCCTGTCGAACGCCCTGAAAGACCTGCTAGTTAGCTATCCCTCTTCTGACTCCCTAGACCAGGTTATGGCTTTAGTGGTACGACTTGACCGACGTCTCAGGGAATGACGACTTGAACGTCTTGGTGTTTTCTCCTCTGACTCCCCCATGATGCCTCCCGAGGTTCCGTTGCTTCGTTCTTCCACGGAAGACTCGGAGGTACCTATGCAACTCGGGGCCTCAGTGTCCCCACAACAACGTAGAGAGTTCCGCAGGAAGAATGGTCTCTGCTTCTACTGTGGGGATGACAAGCATCAAGTGAACAACTGTCCTGGGCATAAGAATAAGCAGCCGGAGGAACCTCCGCGCCTAAGTGATCATCGGGGAGGTCACTTGGGCGCACAGGTATTTCCCGTAAATATGAAACGTAATAAAATCTTGCTTCCCTTTCAGGTCTCTTTTGGTGGTAGGTCTGCTACCGGCAGTGCCTTCGTGGATTCAGGGTCTTCTGCTAATATCATGTCTGTGGAATTTGCTATGGCTCTAGCTATGCCTTTGATTGATTTGCCTAAACCTGTCCCGGTAGTCTGTATCGACTCCACTCCTCTTGCTAATGGTTATTTTACACTGCATACCCCTGTTTTTGAACTCCTTGTTGGCTCCATGCATTTGGAGCAGTGCTCTGTACTGTTAATGCAGGGATTATCGTCCGATTTGGTTTTAGGCCGTCCCTGGTTGCAGTTGCATAATCCCACGTTTGACTGGAATACTGGGGATCTTACCAAATGGGGTAATGAATGCTTGACGTCATGTTTTTCTGTTAATTCTATTTCTCCCCCTGAAGAGGTCAACACGCTACCTGAGTTTGTTCAGGACTTTGCTGATGTTTTCTCTAAGGAGGCCTCCGAAGTGTTACCCCCTCATAGAGAATACGATTGCGCTATCGATTTGGTACCAGGAGCTAAGCTCCCTAAGGGTAGGATATTTAATCTCTCTTGTCCCGAACGTGAAGCCATGAGAGAGTATATCCAGGAATGCCTGGCCAAGGGTTACATTCGCCCCTCTACTTCTCCAGTAGGTGCTGGCTTCTTCTTCGTTGGGAAGAAGGATGGTGGTCTTAGGCCATGCATTGACTACCGAAACATGAATAAGGTCACTGTGAGGAACCAGTATCCCTTTCCTTTGATTCCTGATCTCTTTAATCAGGTTCAGGGGGCCCAATGGTTCTCTAAGTTTGATCTACGGGGGGCTTATAACCTTATCCGCATCAAAGAGGGGGATGAGTGGAAGACTGCGTTTAACACGCCCGAAGGTCATTTTGAATACCTCGTCATGCCCTTTGGGTTGTGTAATGCTCCCGCGGTCTTCCAGAATTTCATAAATGAGATTTTAAGAGACTACCTGGGGGTATTTCTTGTAGTGTACCTTGATGACATACTTGTGTTTTCCAAGGACTGGTCCTCCCATATTGAGCATGTCAGGAAGGTGCTCCAGGTCCTTCGGGAAAACAAACTGTTTGCGAAGACCGAAAAATATGTGTTTGGGGTGCAGAAGATACCATTTTTGGGTCAAATCCTCACTCCTCATGAATTCCGCATGGACCCCGCCAAGGTCCAGGCTGTGGCGGAATGGGTCCAACCTGCCTCCCTGAAGGCGTTACAGTGCTTCCTGGGGTTCGCTAATTATTACAGGAGATTTATTGCTAACTTCTCGGTCATCGCTAAGCCTCTTACGGATCTCACTCGCAAAGGTGCTGATCTCCTCCACTGGCCTCCTGAGGCTGTCCAGGCTTTTGAGGTCCTTAAGAAGTGCTTTATCTCAGCCCCGGTGCTGGTTCAGCCCAACCAAATGGAGCCGTTTATCGTGGAGGTTGACGCGTCTGAGGTGGGAGTGGGGGCTGTCTTGTCCCAGGGGACCAGGTCCCTCACCCATCTCTGTCCCTGTGCCTACTTCTCCAGGAAGTTTTCGCCCACTGAGAGTAACTATGATATTGGCAACCGCGAACTCTTAGCCATTAAATGGGCATTTGAAGAGTGGCGCCACTTCCTGGAGGGGGCTAGGCACCAGGTAACGGTCCTTACCGACCACAAGAATCTGGTTTTCCTAGAATCTGCCCGGAGGCTAAACCCGAGACAAGCTCGATGGGCGTTATTTTTTACCAGAATCAACTTTTTGGTTACCTATAGGGCTGGGTCTAAAAATATTAAGGCTGATGCACTGTCGCGTAGCTTCATGGCCAGCCCTCCTTCGGAGGAAGATCCTGCTTGTATTTTGCCTCCAAGTATAATCATTTCCTCTATTGATTCTGATTTAGTCTCTGAGATTGCGGCTGATCAAGGTTCAGCTCCCGGGAACCTTCTTGAGAACAAGCTGTTTGTTCCCCTGCAATTCCGGCTAAGGGTACTTAGGGAAAATCATGACTCCCCTCTATCTGGTCATCCAGGCATCCTGGGTACCAAGCACCTCATTGCCAGAAACTATAGGTGGCCTGGGTTGCCTAAAGACGTTAAGGCCTACGTCGCCGCTTGTGAAGTTTGTGTAGGTCCAAGACTCCCAGGTCCCGACCAGCGGGCTTACTACGTTCTTTGCCCATTCCCCAGAGACCTTGGACCCATATCTCCATGGATTTTATCACCGATTTGCCTCCATCTCAAGGCAAGTCGGTGGTGTGGGTTGTAGTAGACCGCTTCAGTAAGATGTGCCACTTTGTGCCCCTCAAGAAACTACCCAATGCTAAGACGTTAGCTACCTTGTTTGTCAAACACATCCTGCGTCTCCATGGGGTCCCTGTCAATATTGTTTCTGACAGAGGGGTACAATTTATTTCATTGTTTTGGAGAGCCTTCTGTAAAAAGTTGGAGATTGATCTGTCCTTCTCCTCTGCCTTCCATCCTGAAACTAATGGCCAAACTGAGAGGACTAATCAGTCTCTAGAACAATATTTAAGGTGTTTTATCTCTGACTGTCAATATGATTGGGTCTCATTCATTCCCCTCGCCGAATTTTCCCTTAATAACCGGGTCAGTAACTCGTCAGGGGTCTCCCCCTTTTTCTGTAATTTTGAGTTTAATCCGCGGTTTTCCTCCATTTCACCTGGTAGTTCCAACAATCCCGAGGTAGAAGTCGTTCATCGGGAACTGTGCACAGTCTGGGCCCAGGTTCAGAAGAACCTAGAGGCGTCCCAGAGCATACAAAAAACTCAGGCAGATAGAAGACGTTCTGCTAACCCCTTGTTTATGGTCGGGGATCTGGTGTGGCTATCGTCAAAAAATTTGCGCCTGAAAGTCCCGTCCCAGAAGTTTGCTCCCCGGTTTATAGGGCCGTACAAGGTCATTGAATTCCTCAATCCTGTCTCCTTCCGACTGGAGTTGCCCCCATCTTTTCGAGTACACGACGTGTTTCATGCCTCCCTCCTTAAACGCTGCTCCCCGTCCTTGGCTCCCTCGAGGAAACCTCCAGTCCCTGTTCTCACCCCTGAGGGGGTAGAATTCTAGGTGGCCAAGATTGTGGACAGCAAGATTGTCCAAGGCTCCCTCCAGTACCTGGTCCATTGGAGAGGATACGGGCCTGAGGAGAGGACTTGGGTACCCGCCCGGGATGTTCACGCAGGGGTATTGGTCAGGAGGTTCCACCTTCGTTTCCCCAATAAACCAGGTCCACTTAGAAAGGGTCCGGTGGCCCCTCATAAAAGTGGGGGGTACTGTAAAGGATCTGCCAGGCACAGCTTCTTTATCTACGCCCATAGGTAATCAGTCTGCACCTGCTTCTAGGTCTGAGAGACTGACTCCATCTTCCACCACTCAGGATGGCAGGCTTAGGAGTGGGAGAGACTATCGCAGCCTGGCCAGATGGAGCTAGCTCCCGCCCTCTGTCTATTTATACCTGCCTTTCCTGTTCCTCCTTGCTTGTGAATCTTCTCTGTTGGTTTCCTGGCCCTGCTGCAGCTTCTTGTACTATTTGTCCCTGCTTCGTATTGACCCTGGCTTGCTGACTACTCTCCTGCTCTGCGTTTGGTACCTCGTGCTCTCCTGGTTTGACTCGGCTTGTTCACTACTCTCCTGCTCTGCGTTTGGCACCTCGTACTCTCCTGGTTTGACTCGGCTCGTTTACTTCTCTTGTTGCTCACGGTGTTGCCGTGGGCAACTGCCCCGTTTCCCTTAGGTTCTGTGTTCCCTTGTCTGTTTGTCTGTCGTGCACTTATTGAGTGTAGGGACCGTCGCCCAGTTGTACCCCGTCGCCTAGGGCGGGTCGTTGCAAGTAGGCAGGGACTGAGTGGGGGGTAGATTAGGGCTCACTTGTCTGTTTCCCTACCCCCATCATTACAATTAGAGTCTCTGGTTTGAGAAATAGACGCCTCACAGGTCCTCAACTGGCAGCTTCATTAAATAGTACCCGCAAAACGCCAGTGTCAACGTCTAGAGTGAAGAGGCGACTCCGGGATGCTGGCCTTCAGGGCAGAGTGGCAATGAGAAAGCCATATCTGAGACTGGCTAATAAAAGGAAAAGATTAATATGGGCAAAAGCACACAGACATTGGACAGAGGAAGATTGGAATAAAGTGTTATGGACAGACGAATCGAAGTTTGGGGTGTTTGGATCACACAGAAGAACATTTGTGAGACGCAGAACAACTGAAAAGATGCTGGAAGAGTGCCTGACGCCATCTGTCAAGCATGGTGGAGGTAATGTGATGGTCTGGGGTTGCTTTGGTGCTGGTAAAGTGGGAGATTTGTACAAGGTAGAAGGGATTTTGAATAAGGAAGGCTATCACTCCATTTTGCAACGCCATGCCATACCCTGTAGACAGAGCTTCATTGGAGCTAATTTCATCCTACAACAGGACAATGACCCAAAGCACACCTCCAAATTATGCAAGAACTATTTAGGGAAGAAGCAGACAGCTGGTATTCTATCTGTAATGGAATGGCCAGTGCAGTCGCCAGATCTCAACCCCATAGAGCTGTTGTGGGAGTAGCTTGACCGTATGGTACGCAAGAAGTGCCCATCAAGCCAATCCAACTTGTGGGAGGGGCTTCTGGAAGCATGGTGTGAAATTTCTCCCGATTACCGTAGCAAATTAACAGCTAGAATGCCAAATGTCTGCAATGCTGTAATTGCTGCAAATGGAGCATTCTTTGACGAAAGCAAAGTTTGAAGGAGAAAATTATTATTTCAAATAAAAATCATTATTTCTAACCTTGTCAATGTCTTGACTATATTTTCTAGTCATTTTGCAACTCATTTGATAAATATAAGTGTGAGTTTTCATGGAAAACACAAAATTGTCTGGGTGACCCCAAACTTTTGAACGGTAGTGTATATATATATTTATATTTATTATTTTACAGGGCCCTGGAGTCCAGTGTCCTTGCTCATAGTAAAATACCTGATGCCTCATCAGACCCCAGATCAGACTTAAAATGCCCCTTTTCTTATGTTATTAGACTAAAAAAAAAAGAAACCTATGTTTACCTCTGCGGTCTTTCCTGTCGTTTCTCCGCTTCAGCACCACTCTTTGCACTGCATGAATGTCCTGACATCTTCTAGCGTCAGGATGTTGTATGATGTGCTGCTGCATACAATATTTTGATGGCGCCAGTGTTAGGACATTCACTTGGCGTGAAATTAAACACTTACCAGACTGGAGCCTCGCGGAATCCCAGGCAGGTTCTCACGGAAACCCAGTGTTCCTCGGATTCTTGGATGGGAATTGCTGTTATAGACAGTGCATCCGGGTGTCTGCTTTATTGCAGCGGCAATGAATAGAAGTTAATTAATTAAGTTAATTCATTGTTAGTTTCATCCCACAGAGACCAGAGAGTGACAGGGGAGAGGCATACAGAACTTGATCTGTGTGTGTATAGTGTAACAAAGTTACATAGTATGTAACATAGTTCAGCCTGTTCACCTGCAATGTTATGTAGAGTGCTGTTATTCTGCCTTATCAAGGTCTTCAGCAGTACAGTAGAGCTGTCATTATATCCCCCACCCTCTGCAGACCCTACCCGAGTCTACACAACAGAGCTTATACGTGAGCTGCAGAAAACGCATACATCAGCCTATTGTTTGGGCTCTAGTGACCAGTGTAAAAAATGTAATATGTCAATGATGTTTTATTTAAAGTCACATAAAAAATAATAGTAAAAAATAAACTATATGTTTATACTAAAAACCTAATTTAAATAATATGTTACTACCCGATGATACATTCCCTTTACACAAAAATAGTTCCCTTTAGTAGTAGTACAATGTTCAGTATCAAGCAGTAGTTCAAACATTTGTATGTTATTTTTGAAAGGGTAACTAAACATTCAACAAACTTCTGACATGTCATAGTGACATGTCAGAAGTTTTGATTGGTGGGGGTCCGAGCTCTGAGACTCCCATCAATTGCTAAAACAAAGCGGCAGAAGTGCTCATGTGATTGCTCAGCCGCTTCCTTTCTGTTCAACTTTTTCCGGAAAACCGATGTAGCGGAGTAAGGCTCTTAGACTTTCTATTGAGTCCGTACATCGCTACATTGATTTCCGGAAAAAGACGTACAGAAACTAAGCAGGAGCACACGAGCACTTCTGCCTCTTCGTTTTAGTAACTGGTGGGGGTCTCAGTGCTCAGACCCCCACCAATCAAAACTTCTGACATGTCACTATGACATGTCAGAGGTTTGTTAAACATTTAGTTACCCTTGAACAGTATTACACAAACAAGGAAAACACTTTTTATGTTTAAATGATTGAAAGGGATATTAAAACTGGACAACTGCTTTTTTTAAAGCAAGCCACCCAAGCAATCAGTTCTTCGCCGTCAGTCTGGTTGTTGTAACCCCTGGGGATCAGCTGCTATCACTGGGGAGGGTGTGGGTAGTTGTAATATTACTAGGTGTCCACAGAGCGTGTGTTGCTCTTTACAGGGGCTACCTGCTCTGGTCCTTGATGGGGCAAGGGGATGTCTTATTTTGTTCATATTTTCTTATGGGGTATATGTACATTGCTTCTACTGATGGCGCAACCCCTTTTTTTTTACAAATGAGATACAAATGGTGCAGATTTACTAAGACTGGCCTTTCAGGTAACGGAAACTATGCAGGGGTCAGTGCGGAAAGCAGAAGGCTCTGACCACTGTATAGGTTTCTGCAGCTCTGCTCCTATTCACTTGAATTTGAACTGAGTTGCAGTACTACAGTATACAGTGGTCAGAGGCTTCTGCTTCCGACACTGAGCCCTGCATAGCTTCTGCCGCCAGGAGACAGCCGATCAGAGCGGGGTCCAGGTGTCGGACCCACACCGATCATATACTGAAAACCTATCCTCTGGATTGGTTATCAGTACAAAAAACAGCCCCCAACCTGGATAACGCCTTTAATGTGCTTTGAAGTTGTTTGTTTGTTTTTTCCTTTGGTCTGTTACATTGTAGCAATCAGGATCAAAAATTTGTGCTGCTAAAGTATTTTGCCGATGGAGCATTAATTAGAATGGATGAAGTTATTACCAACTCTCAGCTATAACATCTGTAGATATAAGCAGGACTGTTTACTGACAGCCAATAGAGATTTTAAATATGGTGAGGCATCAAAAAGCAAAGTAGATAATATGGTTGAGCTCACATGGTGCGTTTTTGTTGCTTTTATCATGTTTTTTTTTTTTTATTGGTAGATAAATAAAATAAACAAAACAAATAAACGCATGCTAAAAAAGCAACAAAAAAATGTAACATGTGAACCCAGCGTAAAGGTTTACAGCTTTTCAATATACGTTTTACTTACGTAAATCTGTAAAACCCCTTGAGCTTGTAATAAAGGTGTTCCTCCTGTAGGCGTGTAATGTCTTTATTAGTTAATTAATGATCCCTGCTTTTAATCCTATATACTTAGGCCAAATATGTTATGCCTACTATTCCGATAATCAAGCAAATTATGACTGTGCATGCCAGCAAAGGAATTCAAGCTGCAGAGTACATCTTTACATTTTTCCAGAATTACAATTATTCAGTGTGCACAGCATGTGTTGTACATGTGTTACCAGCTGAGTTGGCACAGATTTTTAAGCATGTGGCCAAACGCTTGGAGAATTCTCCTTTCAGTGAGCAAAGTACTAGGATCTCCTGAGATTCATTGGTAAGGTGGTCATGAATGGCTGAAGTTGTAAAAATGAAATTGAAGTGAACTGAAATTAGGACTGATGGAATTTAATAGGTTATTTTCTGTGGTTTATATAGCATGCTCCTTTACTTTGCATAGAAAGCTTTACTGTGTGTAGCTCTGCTGAGCTAGTTTAAATAAATATCTTATTGGTATCTCAAATTAGTACAATGGTGTACATTAATATTACATAACCTATTTACTAAAATAGTTTATATCTTAAATGTGCATAATATATAATAGGACCTGAACAATGGTGAAAAATCAAACATTCTAAAACATGGAATTAATTAGCCAAAATTCTATAGAGTATGAGTAAGATATATTCCAGTTATAAATACAAACTAATAAGGTAAGCATGTTGGCAGAAAGACATGCAGCCCAGACTTGAAGCAGTTTGTTTAGGTTTTTGTAGCCAAATTCAGAATTGGATGCAAAAAGGTGTAGACATATCAATTTTTATTTGTTTTGCACAAATATGTAGTACATGTCAATATATGAAACTTCGTAATTTATTATTTTTTGCCTTTATGCAGCCTCTATGTAAATGTTTTAAAATCTTCATCAATCCCCTGGAAAATCCACAGAGAGTAATAAAGTCAATAGAAGAAAGGGAGGAGGGGAATGCAGCTGCAGTTTCTCACTCTTCTGTGAAGCAGAATAAAAGGGAAAGGGTAGAGGGAACAGCAGAGTAGGAGACATCTGATTTTTAGATGATTGGCTCAGAGCACACAATACAGCTCTCACACACCTGTCAACTTAGCAAGCATGGAGAGGGAAAATGTACATATACAGGAACCAGTAGAGGGATTGACAGGGACCCCAAACTTAGTTGTTAGACTCCAAATCTTTGGCTGCACTACATCCACAATTGCCTAAGAAATGCTTGGAAATCTATTTTGAGATAATAGATACACCTAAAGACTATGTAAACCTTTGAACACTTTTATATAGATTTTGTAAGTTTTCCCACTGTCAAAGACATGAACAGTCTAGAATTTTTAGGCTAGGTTAATTTTACCAGTGAGAGATAAATTATATTAAAAAAAAAAAAAAGAAAATCACATTGTCAAAATTATATATATTTATTTGCATTTTGCACAGAGAAATAAGTATTTGATCCCTTTGGCAAACAAGACTTAATACTTGGTGGCAAAACCCTTGTTGGCAAGTACAGCAGTCAGATGTTTTTTGTAGTTGATGATGAGGTTTGTACAGACGTTAGATGGAATTTTGGCCCACTCCTCTTTGCAGATCATCTGTAAATCATTACGATTTCGAGGCTGTCGCTTGGCAACTCGGATCTTCAGCTCCCTCCATAAGTTTTCGATGGGATTAAGGTCTGGGGACTGGCTAGGCCACTCCATGACCTTAATGTGCTTCTTTTTGAGCCACTCCTTTGTTGCCTTGGCTGTATGTTTCGGGTCATTGTCGTGCTGGAAGACCCAGTCACGAGCCATTTTTAATGTCCTGGTGGAGGGAAGGAGATTGTCACTCAGGATTTGACGGTACATGGCTCCATCCATTCTCCTATTGATGCGGTAAAGTAGTCCTGTGCCCTTAGCAGAGAAACACCCCCAAAACATAATGTTTCCACCTCCATGCTTGACAGTGGGGACGGTGTTTTTTGGGTCATAGGTAGCATTTCTCTTCCTCCAAACACGGCGAGTTGAGTTAATGCCAAAGAGCTCAATTTTAGTCTCATCTGACCACAGCACCTTCTCCCAATCACTCTCAGAATCATCCAGATGTTCATTTACAAACTTCAGACGGGCCTGTACATGTGCCTTCTTGAGCAGGGGGACCTTGCGGGCACTGCAGGATTTTAATCCATAACGGCGTAATGTGTTACCAATGGTTTTCTTGGTGACTGTGGTCCCAGCTGCCTTGAGATCATTAACAAGTTCCCCCCGTGTAGTTTTCGGCTGAGCTCTCATCTTCCTCAGGATCAAGGATACCCCACGAGGAGAGATTTTGCATGGAGCCCCAGATCGATGTCGATTGACAGTCATTTTGTATGTCTTCCATTTTATTACTATTGCACCAATAGTTGTCTCCTTCTCACCCACCGTCTTACTTATGGTTTTGTAGCCCATTCCAGCCTTGTGCAGGTCTATGATCTTGTCCCTGACATCCTTAGAAAGCTCTTTGGTCTTGCCCATGTTGTAGAGGTTAGAGTCAGACTGATTAATTGAGTCTGTGGACAGGAGTCTTTTATAAAGGTGACCATTTAAGACAGCTGTCTTTAATGCAGGCACCAAGTTGATTTGGAGCGTGTAACTGGTCTGGAGGAGGCTGAACTCTTAATGGTTGGTAGGGGATCAAATACTTATTTCTCTGTGCACAATGCAAATAAATATATAGAATTTTGACTATGTGATTTTCTTTTTTTTTTTTTTTATATATATATATATATATATATAATCTATCTCTCACTGGTAAAATTAACCTAGCCTAAAAATTCTAGACTGTTCATGTCTTTGACAGTGGGAAAACTTACAAATCAGCAAGGGATCAAATACTTATTTCCTTCACTATATATATATATATATAGCAAGACAGAAGATGCTTGAGAAAGGCTCTAGTGGATAGAGCTGAAACGTCGCACATGGGGCAATAAAGTACCCTCTTTTTTTCACTGAATCTACGGTGTGCTGCCTATTTTTTTGGATCTATATATATATATATATATATATATATATATATATATATATATATATTGTCACGTACTCTGTTCCTGCTGCTCCCTTGGTCTCCAGGACGTCGAGAGTTGCTCGCACGGGCGTTGCCAGGCCTGGCAGCCTGAGGCAGTCTGCAGCCAATAGGAGCTCAGGAGCGTCAGGCCAATCAAAGCCTGGCTGATGTTCCTGAGCTCCCGCCCTCTCCTTATTCAGTTCAGCCTGGGGTGGTAATTCAGCCTTTGCCTGTAATTAGAGTTACCTAGCCTGGTGCTTTCCCTTGCTTCAGACTCCCCTGAGCGACTTGCATTTTGACTCCTTTGTGACCTGATCCCGGCTGGACTCCTGACTTTTCTTTGCCTTCTGACTTTTGTTTTTTCCGCACTCTCCCGGTTTGACCCTGCCTGCCTGACTCCACCTTTTGCGCCCGGACTTGTCCGTGGCGCAATTGCCCTGCCTCTCCCTCCGTGTACTTCCCTGGTGACCCTTTGTTATTTCGTACTGTCTCTGTCTTATCCGTTTGTCAGTTTCACTGGTACTAGTATAGGGAACGCCGCCCAGTTGTGCGCCATCATTTAGGTCGGGTCGTACAAGCAGGGGGGTATTAGGGGTAGGGGTGTGAGGGGCCCGGCCAAACTTAATTGAAAGGGGGGCCCGGCCACTGCTGTGACTTGTCTTTGGTAGAAAAAAACGGGCCCCTGCAAAGGGGCCCGTTTTTTTCACCAAATGAATGTCGTGAGCTGCGGGCCCCCCCTCTCATGGGGGCCGTCAAACACCGCCGACCGATCACGCGCACCCGCAAACTCGCGACCGTCCGAGCACGCACCCGGCAAAAGCGCGCAACCGCGACAGCACGGGCGCTCGCAGAAGCAACAGCACGCACGCTCGCAGCCTCGACAGCACGCGCGCACCCGCGATCGCACTTGGACCCAACTTACCTGGAGCCTGGCTGGAGGTGAAGGACTGGACGTCTGGACCGAAGACCTCGCCTGGAAGACCTCGCCTGAAGGACCTCGCCTGAAGAGGACTGGAGTGGGAGCAGCAGCTCTTCTGACACGGTGAGTAAAGTGTGTCAAAGTGCTGTTTATGTATGGCCCTGTTCACACAAAGTATTTTGCAGGCAGAAAAAAAATCTGCCTCAAAATTCCTTAAAGAATTTTGAGGCAGATTTTGACCTGCACACACTATCTTGCCGCGTTTTTTTGCTGCGTTTTTTGCCCGCGGCGATTGAGGACAGCAGGCAAAAAACGCCGCGAAAAATGCATTTTCTGCCTCCCATTCATTTCGATGGGAGGTCAGAGGCAGAACCGCGGCAAGAAAGGACGTGCTGCTTTTTCTTTTTTCCGCGACTGGCTCCCATTGATTTCAGATTAAATCAATGGGAGGCGGTTTTGGAAGTTTTTTGGTGCTGATTCTGACGCAGTGTCCGAGTCAATATCAAGGCCCAAAATCTCTGTGAACTGGGCCTTATTGTTAGGGCTTATTCAGACGAACGTGTAATACATCCGTGCAACGCGCGTGATTTTCACGCGCCTCGCACGGACCTATGTTACTCTATGGGGTCGTGCAGACTGTCAGTGATTTTCACGCGCCTCGCACGGACCTATGTTACTCTATGGGGCCGTGCAGACTGTCAGTGATTTTCACGCGCCTCGCACGGACCTATGTTACTCTATGGGGCCGTTCAGACTGTCAGTGATTTTCACGCAGCGTGTGTCCGTGTGTCCGCTGCGTAAAACTCACGACATGTCCGATATTTGTGCATTTTTCGCGCATCACGCACCCATTGAAGTCAATGGGTGCGTGAAAATCCCGCCCAGCACTTACGCAGCAGTATAAACTATGAATGAAAACAGAAAAGCACCACGTGCTACAAACATAGTGTCATAATGATGGCGGCTGCGCGAAAATCACGCAGCCGCGCATCATACGCTGCTGACACACGGAGCTGTTATGGATCTTTTGCATGCGCAAAATGCCACGTTTTTTGCGCGCGCAAAAAGCACACGCTTGTGTGAATCCGGCCTTAGGGTAGGAACACACTAGGCATGAACACTGCGGATTTTATGCAACATATTTTATTGTGGAAAATCCGCAGCGTATTAGTCGCAGCAGAGTGGATGAGATATGAACAAATCTCATCCACACGCTGCAAAAAAAAATGGACCTGCAGTGTGGCTTTTGGCTTTTTAAGCAGCAGCGTGTCAATGTATTCTGTGGAATCGCTGCTCCTCTGTTGCGGAAATGCTGCGGTTCTGCCGCAAAAATCACAAATGAGAAAAAAAAAGAAGGTACTTTTTTAAATTGATAAAGTTTAGACTTACCCCGGCCGTAGTCCTGGTGACGCGATCCTCTATTCTTAGCACAGCCCCGCCTCCTGTCATGACGTTTCATCCCATGTGACTGCTGCAGCGGTCACATGGTCTACAGCGTCATCCCAGGAGGCGGGGCTACGTTCAGAAGAGAGAGACGCGTCACCTAAACTACGGCCGGGGCAAGTCTAAACTTTTTTTTCCCTGCAGGATTCCCGCAGCGGACACGCCTCACGAAACCTGCGCCACTATTTGGTGCGGTTTTGCTGGCAGAATTCCCTGCGGCTACCGGGGCGGATAAGCTGTGTCGTTTTACTCAGCATATCCGCCTAGTGTGTCCCTTATGATGTCGCTCCTGGAGCTGCTGCCGGTCTCTAAATAGGCAGTTGGGCCAGTAGAATTTGGAATTATTTTTTTTTGTGAACCAGCTTCAAAAAATACAAAACTTTTGTGTTAGGGCCTGTTCACATCACCGTTCGCTTCCGTTCCGGGGTTCCGTCTGAGGTTTTCGTCGGGTGAACCCCGCAACGGAAAGTGACAGCACAGCTTCCGTTTCAGTCACCATTGATCTCAATGGTGACGGAAACATCGCTAATGGTTTCCGTTCGTCACCATTCTGGCTGGTTTTCGGACGGAATCAATAGCGTAGTCGACTGCGCTAATGGTGACGGAAACGGAAGCTGTGCTGTCACTTTCACTTTATAAATAATTCCAAATTCTACTGGACCAACTGCCTATTTAGAGACCGGCAGCAGCTCCAGGAGCGAAAACATAAGGAACACACTAGGCGGATATGCTGAGTAAAACTACACAGCTTATCCGCCCCGGTAGCCGCAGGAAATTCTGACAGCAAAACCGCACCAAATAGTGGCGAAGGTTTCGGGAGGCGCGTCCGCTGCGGGAATCCTGCAGGGAAAAAAAAGTTTAGACTTGCCCCGGCCGTAGTCCTGGTGACGCATCTCTCTCTTCTGAACGTAGCCCCGCCTCCTGGGATGACGCTGTAGACCATGTGACCGCTGCAGCGGTCACATGGGATGAAACGTCATGACAGGAGGCCGAGCTGCACTAAGAATAGAGGATCGCGTCACCAGGACTACGGCCGGAGCAAGTCTAAACTTTTTTATAAATTTAAAAAAGTGCCTTTTTATTTTTTCTCATTTGTGATTTTTGCGGCAGAACCGCGGCATTTCCGCAACAGAGGAGCAGCGATTCCACAGAATACATTGACACGCTGCTGCTTAAAAAGCCAAAAGCCACACTGCATGTCCATTTTTTTGCAGCGTGTGGATGAGATTTGTTCATATCTCATCCACTCTGCTGCGACTGTGATACGCTGCGGATTATCCACAATAAAATGTGCTGCATAAAATCCGCAGCGTTCATGCCTAGTGTGTTCCTACCCTAAGGCCGGATTTACACGAGCGTGTGCTATTTGCGCGCGCAAAAACGTGGCGTTTTGCGCATGCAAAAGGTCCATAACAGCTCCGTGTGTCAGCAGCGTATGATGCGTGGCTGCGTGATTTTCATTATGACACTCTGTTTGTATGTTTGTAGCACGTGGTGCATTTCTGTTTTCATTCATAGTTTATACTGCTGCGGAAGTGCTGGGCGTGATTTTCACGCACCCATTGACTTCAATGGGTGCGTGATGCTCGAACAATGCACAAATATAGGACATGTCGTGAGTTTTACGCAGCGGACACACGGACACACGCTGCGTGAAAATCACTGACAGTATGAACGGCCCCATAGAGTAACATAGGTCCGTGCGAGGCGCGTGAAAATCACGCGCGTTGCACGGATGTATTACACCTTCGTCTGAATAAGCCCTAACAATAAGGCCCAGTTCACAGAGTTTTTGGCCCTTGATATTGACTCGGACACTGCGTCAGAATCAGCACCAAACAACTTCCAAAACCGCCTCCCATTGATTTAATCTGGAATCAATGGGAGCCAGTCGCGGAAAAAAGAAAAAGCAGCACGTCCTTTCTTGTCGCGGTTCCGCCTCTGACCTCCCATCGAAATCAATGGGAGTCAGAAAATGCATTTTTACCTGCGTTTTTTGTCTGCTGTCCTCAATCGCCGTGGGCAAAAAACGCGGCAAGATAGTGTGGGCAGATCAAAATCTGCCTCAAAATTCGGTGCGCGGTTCCAGGCGGTCGCGGGTGCGCGGGAGTTTGCGGGTGCGCGCGATCGGTCTTTGACGGCCCCCATGATGACCCCCATGCTACCCAGGGCCGCCATCAGGGGTACTGATGTGAGAGGCCCGGCCAAACCTAATTGAAAGGGGGGCCCGCAGCTCACGACATTCTTTTGGTGAAAAAAATGGGCCCCATTGCAGGGGCCTGTTTTTTTTCTACCAAAGGCAAGTCGCGGCAGTTTGCCGGGCCCCCCTTTCAATTAGGTTTGGCCGGGCCTCTCACATCAGTACCCTACATCGGTGCCACGGTAGGGGGGCCGAGAAAATTTAGCTGTAGGGGGCCCTGAAATTCCTGATGGTGGCCCTGCGTACAAGTAGGTAGGGACAGAGGTTTGGGAAGAACAGGGACCTCACTGTTTACTGTGTATTTGTTTGTGACATATATATATTGTTATGGAATTGCAAGTTGAGCGATTCCCCCAAGGCTGCTGGAGACTGCCGAGAGAGAATGTGCAAATAAATATGCAACCTCAAATCAGTCAGAACTGTGATCAACAGAGTCTAAGGCTTCTCTAAGGTTTTCGCCAGAGTCGAATGCATGGTGGGATGGCCTTTGCTGCATAGAACCCAGGTTGTCTTAGCTGAGTGCAGTGTTGGATAAGAGGTGCAATGCAGACAATACCTGAACAGGATAACCAGATAGCCAAAGGGTAAACAGAAAGTCCAAAACAGTGCAAGTGGATATCAGGTAAGCAGAGATCAGAACCAGCCGGGAGCAAATAATCAAAATCGGTAAACAAAGGGTTATCCAAATACATGCCGTGGTCAATGTCAAAGGTGAAGGATATATTTATAAGTAGCTTGATCAAACCCCTTCCAGACAGGAAATTTACAAGCAAAGCACAGGTGGAGGAAGCTAAGTATAAATACAACACTTCACCTGATTTGCAGTAGGATAGAGAAATGAGGTAGGCTCAAAGTAAAACCAGAACCGCCCAGAAGCTGGAACAGTAGTCATGGTGATCTTAAGGGAACAGGCATTTTCCTAACAGTACCCCCCTTTCTACGAGGGGCCACCGGACCCTTAAATCTCGGCCTAGGTTTCAAAGGAAGCTTTGAGTGAAAAACTCTAACTTGTACTGAATGGGCAGGAACTCAAGTATGTTCTTCCTGGCCCATACCCCTTCCAGTGCACCAAGTACTGGAGAGTATCCCTGACCCTTCTAAAAACCATATATCTCTGAACCTCAAACTCCATATCTCATTGTACCTGAACTGGAGAAGAAGGTTTTCTGAGTGGATTAGATAGTGGAATTTTTTTTTTAGTACAGATTCGTGAAAAACTTCAGGAATTCTAAAATACGGAGGAAGAGCCAGACGAAAAGACACAGGATTAATCATTTAAACAATTTCATATGGACCATTAAACCTAGGGGCAAACTTACAAGAAGATACTTTCAGTCACAGATTTTTAGTAGAAAGCCACACCTTTTGACCCACACCAAACACAGGACCCACTGTAAGTTTTTGTTAGCATTTTTGTTTTGAATAACTTGGGAGTTCTTCAGGTTCAATTGAACCTGAGCCCAAACTGTGCACAGTTTATTTGATTCAGCTTCTACATCAGGGTTATCAATAGAGGAGGCAGAAAATGAACCAAAACGAAGATGAAAACCATAATTACAGAAAAACGGCAAGGTATCAAAAGACACATGGTGGCGATTATTTATAGCAAACTCCGCTAAAGGAAGATATGAGAACCATTCAACCTGGTTATCAGCAATATAACACCTAAGATACTGTCCCAAAGTTTGATTAAAATGCTCGGTTCGACCATTGGTCTTAGGGTGAAATGCTGAAGAGAAAGATAACCGTACATTAAGTTTCTTACAGAAAGCTTCCCAGAAGCTAGCCACAAATTGTACAACTCTATCTGATACAATATATTCCGGAATACCATGCAGACGAACCACTTGATCAATAAATAATTTAGACAGAGTTTTGGAATCAGGAAGTTGAGGCAATGGAATGAAATGACACATTTTACTGAAATGGTCCACAACAACCCAAATTACAGTTTTCTCTTCAGAGGGAGGCAAATCGGTGATAAAATCTATAGATAAATGAGACCAAGGTTTCTGTGGAGCAGACAATGGTAGTAGTTCAACCATAGAATGAATTCGAGGAGTCTTAACGCGAGCGCAGATATCACAAGCAGGGACATAGGAACTCACATCACGAGACAAAGATGGCCACCAATAGAGCCACGAGACTAATTTTTTAGTACCAGTTATCCCTGGATGGCCACACAAAACAGAATAATTTAACTCATTGAGCAAACTAAATCTGAACTGAGCAGGTACAAACAACTTTCCAGCAGGAATGGTTTGCGGAGCGAGTTCCTGACATTCTTTAATCTCAGTTGCAAGATCAGGTGAAATTGCAGAAACCACTATCCCCTTAGATAAAATAGTTTCAGGATGAATGTCGGGAACCTGTGAGGAACAGAAACTTTGAGAAAATGCGTCGGACCTGACATTTTTAGACCCGGGTCTGTAGGTTACAATAAAGTCATATCTAGTAAAGAACAAGGCCCACCTAGCCGGTCTGGGATTGAGTCTTTTGGCTGATTCTTAAAAAGACAGGTTGTTTTGGTCAATCAGTACACTAATTTGATGTATAGCTCCCTCTAGAAAGTGGTGCCACTCTTCAAACGTCCACTTAATAGCAAGAAAATCACAATTACCTATATCATAATTATTTTCAGCGGAAGAAAATTTGCGAGAAAAAAAAAGCACAGGGATGCAAATTAATCAATACGGAAGACCCTTGAGACAACACAGCCCCCACACGTATGTCTGAGGCATCAACCTCAACAATAAAAGGACTAGAAAGGTCAGGTTGAACAAGTACAGGCACTTCCATAAAACACTGTTTTGATGTTTCAAAGGCGGAGACCGGACTAGGTTTCCAATTTACAATATCAGAACCCACTTTTATAAAATCCGTCAAAGGTTTGGCAATGGAGGAAAAAATTATAAATACATTTTCAGTAATAATTATCAAAACCCAAGAACCTCTGCAGAGCTTTTAGTGAAGTGGGTTGAACCCAGTAAAGAATTGCCTGAACCTTAGTTGAGTCCATACGAAAATCATGAGGAGACAGCGCCTATCTCAAGAAGTTAACTTCCTAAACTCCGAAAATAAATGTTTCAAATTTCACGTAAAGATACATCACAACAAAACGTCCAATAAAATTTCGGAAAAGATCATTAACCAGGTTTTGAAAAACCGTTGGAGCATTATTTAAACCAAAAGGCATGACCAAATACTCATAATGACCATCTGGAGTAATAAATGCTGTCTTCCATCCCTTTGTGGATACGAACCAAATTGTATGCCCTGCGTAAATCTAGTTTAGAGAATCACTTGGCTCCTGAGATCTGATTAAAAGATCCGGGATGAGTGGATGAGGATATTGATTCTTAATGGTAAACTTATTTATTTATTTTAATTCACGATAGTCGATACAGGGTCTTAAACCGCCATCTTTTTTTTCAACAAAGAAAAAACCTGCACCCACCAGAGAAGTAGATGGGCGAATATGACCCTTACGGAAAATGTCTTTAATATAATCTTTCATGGCCTGTCTTTCCGGAGCAGAATGATTATAAATCCACCCTTTAGGCAGCGTAGCATTAACGAGAAGTATAATGGGACAGTCGTATGGCCTATGAGGAGGAAGAGAGTCACAACCGATTTCAGAAAAGACATCCTCAAAATCTTTAATACACTCCGGCAACGATGGTGGTTTGCAAGATTCATTAGTAGTAGACAAAGATATGCAAGAATCATAACATTTAGAATTCCACTTAATCAAATCTGCTTTTACCCAATCAATATTCAGATTATGTGTCTGTAACCATGGAATAACCAATATTAGTTCAGAGGGCAAATTTTCTAGAATAAAGAAAGTGATTTGTTCAGTATGCAAAGTACCCACTTCCAATGTAACAGGCGGAGTAGAGAACTTGACCGACCCTGAGCGAGAGGAATTGTAACATCACGGCCGCAGACCGTCGGGACTACTCACCCCCCGACAGCCACAGCCATGGACTTGTGAACGCTGGTCCTCATCTCCTCCCCACTCTCTTCTGCTCCACTCTGCTCTGTCCCGTAGGGTGCGTGCACACGCTCGCACCCGGCCTTAAAGGGCCAGTTTAACATCACTAAATAGCCCATGATCACCCTGGACCTAAGTAGGGCCCTGCCCTTTTGCTATTTGCCTGAGCATTGTTCGTATTCCTCTGTTAGTCTTGCAAATGGTCCCTTAGTGTTATCCTGCTCTCGTTGTTCCCGTGCCCTGCTACCTGTATCCTGTATCCCGTGTAGTAGTTGTTCCTGTGCCCGCTATAGTGATGGAGTCGAATTCTACCATCTGCCACGTCTGCTGTGTTACACCATGTCTGGTGTCATCTGTCTCGTCCGCATCACCTGCCGTCAAGATCCCATCTGTGCCTAGTCGTTGCTACTGTCTGGACTATCACAGGTACCCTTGTGTTTGGACTATATATTTTAACTTGGTACACTGTAGTTTGGCTAGCTACCATCCCGCTACAGCGGTGCGGCCCAGTGGGTCCACACACCCACAGATCGTGACAGGAGTATCATTAATAGCAGAGGCTTTGACTGGGGTACTCAACTGGACAGGGAAGATATCCAATCTTTTTGCAACCGGAAAACCTAAGAAATTAGCCGCAGAACCACAATCTACAAAAGCTTGACCAAATACAAACATTATTAAACCAAACATTAACAGGCAAAAGGATTTTTTTTTAAATGTGGGCAAAACCTGACTGCCCAGATGGCATTCCCGGGGACCACCTAGAACTGGACGTTCTAGACGCTTGGAACACTTCTTGAGTGTATGACCAGCGTCCCAGAAACTAGAAACACACAGTCCCTTGCGTTTTCAAAAAAAATCTGCATTCCGTCCCTGATAAGACATAGTGGAGCCCAACTGTATGGGCTCCTGTGCATGAGATGAAGGGCTCTCAGCACACGGAAGGGGAGCAGCCATCACTGACCTTTAATTTCTGCGCTCACATAGTCGTCGGTCCAAAACCACAACAATGGTCATGGTATCCTCTAGAGCAGGGGTATCAAACTCGGCCGGGTAAGTGGGCCACATATAGAAAAAATGGGAAGTTGCGGGCCACATTACTTTCAAATTTCATACAATACAAAATTATTGTTAATCAATTCGTTATTTGAACTACTATAACACTATATTACTGTAATAATAATACTACATTACTATAATACTACCGCTAGGTTTAAAATTTGAGCGATTTCTCCACGTGCTTATTTCAACAATCCAGTTTTCCAGTTTGTGTCGCTAAATGCAGTCCGGCGGCTCAGTTAGCAGTGTTTGGCAGACACACAGTGCCCTCTGCAGATAATGCCACAGTGCCCTCTGCAGATAATGGCACAGTTCCCTCTGCAGATAATGCCACAGTGCCCTATGCAGATAATGCCACAGTGCCCTCTTCAGATAATGCCACAGTGCCCTCTGTAGATAATGCCACAGTGCCCTCTGTAGCTAATGCAACACACCCCTAGATAATGCCACAATGTCCTCTTTAGATGCTGCCACAATGCCCTCCGTAGATGCTGCCACAGTGCCCTCCGCAGATGCTGCCACAGTGCCCTCCACAGATGCTGCCACTGTGCCCTCTGCAGATAATGCCACACACACCCCAAGTAGATTTCTCCATTGGGGCTCCCTCTGGAAGTGGAATCCCCAGCCAGAGCGTTGCCGACGCTTTGGCTGGGGATTCCTCTACTGTTGGAGCCCCTGACATCACCGTCCATACACAGTGATGTCAGAGGATCCTCCTGGACCGGAATGTGATATCAGGGGCAACCCCAGAGCCAGAGCCCCGCAGCAGAGCACTAGTATAGGTTCTGCGCCGGAACTCTGGGGAATCCATTAACATCAGTGTCCCTATATGGACAGTGATGTCAAGGGCTTGCCCAGAGCTGGAGTCCCAGAGCAGAGCCGCTTCTAGCACTCTGCCGGGGATTCCAGCTCTGCTCCTGACATCACTGTCCATATATGGACATGGATGTCAGGGGCAACCCCAAAACTGGAGTGCCGGGCATAGCACTCGTAGGCTCTTCCTGGGACTCCAGCTCTTCTCCTGACATCACCGGGACTACCGCTCTGGGGAAGCCCCTGGCATCACTCTTGATGTATGGACAGCAATGTAAGAGGCTTCCCCAGAGTCCCAGAGCAGAGACTATACTAGCGCTCTGCCCGGGACTCCAGCTCTGGAGAAGCCCCAGACATCGCTGTCCATATGTAGACAGCGATGTCAGAAGATTCCACAGAGTCCCGGAGCAGAGCCCATACTAGCACTCCGTCCGGGACTCCGCTCTGGGGAAGCCCTAGACATTGTGTGTCCAAACATGGACACCGATGTCAGGAAATTCCACAGAGTCCAGGAGCAGAGCTGATACTAGCGCTCTGCCCGGGACTCCGCTCTGGGGAAGACCCTGACACGCTGTCCATATATGGACAGCGATGTCAGGGAATTCCACAGAGTCCCGAAGCAGAGCCTATACTAGCGCTCTGCACGGGACTCTGGCTCTGGGGAAGCCCCAGAGATCGCTGTTCATATGTGGACAGTGATGTCAGGGAATTCCAAAGTCCCGGAGCAGAGTCTGTACTAGCGGCTCTGTGTCCCGCGGGCCGCAGATGACAGCCCCAGGGGCCGCATGCGGCCCGTGGGCCGCGTGCTTAAGACCCCTGCTCTAGGGTCAAGGGTGGAGGGTAATTTATAAAGAGATCCTTCAAAGAAATAGACCATCGTCTAAATTCCGAACAATATTCTTCGACAGGATGCAATCCTTGCTGGAGATTAAACAGATTGGCCTCAGCCACTGCAGTGATATCTGGTTCTCCATAAATTAAACCTAGGGCTGCAAAGAAAGTCTCCACAGAAAAAAGTTCAGGGGCAACAGGTCCCAATGAAAAGGCCCAGGTTTGAGGACTACCCTGTAAAAGTGAGATGACAATTCCCACTCGCTGTGCTCAGTACCAGAGTAGATAGGTCTTAGTCAAAAATATAATTTACAGCTCTCACGAAAATTAACAAACGATTTATGATCACCAGAGAAACGATCAGGTAAGTTCACCTTAGGTTCCACCGGAGTTGTGACTGGAATGACTGCTTGGTCCTGCGTAATTTCATGCCGTTGGAACCTCACGCCAGAACTTGTACCAGCGTCAGATCGTGCATCTGATCTACCAGTGCTTGCATAGGTTCTATCGTGAAAAGATAATATAAGTGGGCTTGTAAATATGTTATGGAATTGCAAGTTGAGCGATTCCCCTCAGGCTGCTGGAGAATGGAAGGAGAGTGCGTGCAAATAAATCCGCAACTGCAAATCCGTTACAACTCTGATCAACAGAGTCTAAGGCTTCTCTAAGGTTTTCGTCAGAGCCGACCACAAGGTGGAATGCTCTTTGCTGCATAGAAACCAGGTTGTCTTAGCAGAGTTCAGTGTTGGATAAGAGGTGCAATGCAGGTAATACCTGAACAGGATAACCAGACAGCCAGAGGGTAAACAGAAAGTCCAAAACAGTGCAAGTGGATATCAGGTAAGCAGAGATCAGAGCTAGCCGGGAGATAGTTAAAACCGGTAAACAAAGGTTTATCCAAATACATGCCTAGGTCAATGTCCAAGAAGAACAGAAATCAAAGGTAAAGAGTATAGATAAGTAGCTTAATCAAACCCCTTCCAGACAGGAAATTTACAAGCAAAGCACAGGTGGAGGAAGCTAAGTATAAATACAACCCTTCACCTGATTTGCAGAAGGATAGAGAAATGAGGTAGGCTCAAAGTAAAACCAGAACTGCCCAGAAGCTAGAACAGTAGTCATGGTGATCTTAAGGGAACAGGCGTTTTCCTAACACACACACACACATATACATATATAGTTGTCCTCGATTAATTAGAATATCATCAAAAAGTAAATTTATTTCAGTAATTCAATTCAAAAAGTGAAACTATCTATATAGATTCATTACACAGAGTGATCTATTTCTAGCATATTTTTCTTTTAACCCCTTAAGGACGCAGCCTAATTTTGGCCTTAAGGCTCAGAGCCCATTTTTCAAATCTGACATATTTCACTTTATGTGGTAATAACGTCGGAATGTTTAAACCTATCCAAGCGATTCTGAGAATGTTTTGTCGTGACACATTGGGCTTCATGTTCGTTGTAAAATTTGGTCGATATATTCAGTGTTTATTGGTGAAAAATTGCAAAATGTAGAGAAAATTTTGAAAAAATAGCATTTTTCAGATTTTAAATGCATCTGCTTGTAAAACAGACGGTTATACCACCCAAAATAGTTACTAGTTCACATTTCCCATATGTCTACTTTAGATTTGCATCGTTTTTTGAACATTCTTTTATTCTTCTTGGACGTTACAAGGCTTAGAACATAAACAGCAATTTCTCATATTTTTAAGAAAATTTCAAAAGCCTTTTTTTTAAGGTACCTCTTCAGTTCTGAAGTGGCTTTGAGGGGCCTATGTATTAGAAACCCTGATAAAACACCCCATTTTAAAAACTAGACCCCTCAAAGTATTCAAAACAGCATTTAGAACGTTTTTTAACCCTACAGGCATTTCATAGGAATTAAAGCAAAGTGGAGGTGAAATTTGCAAATTTAATTTTTCTTGCTGAATTTCAATTTTATTTAAAAAAATTCTGTAACACAGAAGGTTTTACCAGTGAAACACTACTAAATATGTATTGTCCAGATTCTGCAGCTTTTAGAAATCTCCCACATGTGGCTCTAGTGTGCTCGTGGACTAAAACACAAGCCCCAGAAGCAAAGAAGCACCTAGTGCATTTTGAGGCGTCTTTTTTATTAGAATATATTTTAGGCAGCATGCCAGGTTTGAAAAGGTGTTGAGGTGCCAAAACAGTAGGAATCCCCCAATAGTGACCCCATTTTGGAAACTAAACCCCTCAAGGAATTCATTTATGGTTGTTGTTACCATTTTGACCGCACAGTTTTTTTTACAGCACCTATTTGAATTGGGCTGTGAAATAAAAAAAATGTCATTTTTTTCCAATAAAATGTCATTTGTGATCAAAATTTCTTATTATCACAGGGAACAAAATACCCCATTTTATTGCCCAATTTGTCCTTAGTGCGGCAATACCCCATTTGTGGTGATAAACTGCCGTTTAGGCCCATGGGAGGGCTCAGAAGGAAAGGAGTGCTATGTGTTTGTTGGAGTCCAGATTTTGCTGGATTGGTTTTCGGGTGCCATGTCGCATTTGCAGAGCCCCAGAGGTATAAAAGCAATGGAAACCAACCAGAAATGACCCCATTTTGGAAACTACACCCCTCAAGGAATTCATTTATGGGTAATGTGACCATTTAGACCCCATAGTTTCTTCACAGAACTTATTTGAATTGGGCTGGGAATTTAAAAAAAAATTTTTTTTCCAATAATATGTAGTTTTAGCTCAAAAATTCTTATTTTCACAAGAAATAAAATACTCCATTTTGTTGCCCAATTTGTCCTGAGTGCGGCAATACCCCATTTGTGGTGATAAACTGCAGTTTGGGCCCATGGGAGGGCTCAGAAGGAAAGGAGCGCTATTTGTTCTTTGGAGTCCAGATTTTGCTGGATTGGTTTTCGGGTGCCATGTCGCATTTGCAGAGCCCCAGAGGTATCAAAGCAATGGAAACCAACCAGAAATGACCCCATTTTGGAAACTACACCCCTCAAGGAATTCATTTATGGGTGGTGTGACCATTTTGACCCCATAGTTTTTTCACAGAACTTATTTGAATTGGGCTGGGAATTAAAACAAAATAAATGTTTTCCAATAATATGTAGTTTTGGCTGAAAATTTCTTGTTTTCAAAAGAAACAAAATACTCCATTTTGTTGCGCAATTTGTTCTGAGTGCCGCAATACCCCATTTGTGGTGATAAACTGCCGTTTGGGCCCATGGGAGGGCTCAGAAGGAAAGGACCACCATTTGGCCTACTAAGGATTTTCTGGTGCGAAGTCATGTATGCAGAAGCCCCTGCGGTACCAGTACAGTTGAAACCCGCAAAAAGTGACCCCCGTTTTAAAAACTACACCCTTAAGGCATTCATCTAGAGGTGTAGTGAGCATTTTGACCGGAGACATACACCCCATAAACTGTAATGTGGGTTCTCCTGGGTACGGCAATACCCTACATGTGGCTGTTATCAGCTGCCTGGGCACACAGCAGGGCCCAGAGGGTAAAGACGAGGGGGGATAAGCTGTGCGGAGTACATCAGGGTAAGTAAAATTGGGGTAAATTATAAACCAAGGGATGTATGATAAATTTTAAAACACTCTTTCATACAGAGCTCCGGTTTTTCGGGACACGTGTCACATTGATATATTGTGTCCTCCCTTATCCCCCTCTTATAGCAGAGTTTACACCTCTTTTGACTTTTTCCCTTCTTGCCAGTTTGGGGAACTTCTCCTGGAAAGTGTTGCCCTGGTACGATGCGTGTGGCCTCGCTTCCAGAAGTACTGGGTGCCCCCCTCCTTTTTGGTCCCTAAAGATTAGGTTCTTGATAATCACCTCTTGAAATTCCAGGAAAGCTCCCGTCTGGCCTGTACATCGACGTAGCACGTACACATTGTACAAAGCCATCGGTATGATGTGCACGGCCAGCTTCTTATACCAAACCGCATGGCGCTGTAGGGCTTCAGGGCTTGATCTGACAAGTCCACCCCTCCCATGTACCTATTGTAGTCCAGGATGCCGTCTGGTTTGGGGTTCTCAGTACTGGTACCTCGTACTGGTACATGGGTACTGGTGTGGCCATGTATTGTCAATACGAGGACATCTCTCTTGTCCTTGTACTTAACACACAATATGTTGCTGCTAGATTGTGCTCTCCTCTCACCACTTCTGAGTGTTTGCCCAAGCAGCGTCTTAGGGAGGCCTCTCAGATTTTTTCTAGCAGTGCCGCATGCCGCAGGACTTCTGGAAGCGAGGCACTTGAAGAGTTGGACGCTGGTATAAAAATTATCCAGGTAGAGGTGGTAACCCTGGTCCAGCAGTGGGTGCACCAAATCCCACACAATTTTTGTGTTAACTCCCAGTAAGGGTGGGCATTCTGGGGGCTGAATACTGGTGTCCTTCCCTTCATATATCCTAAACCTGTAGGTATACCCTGATGCACTCTCGCACAGCTTATACATCTTCACGCCATACCTTGCCCTCTTACCCGGCAGGTACTCGCGGAATTTAACCCTCCCTTTAAAATGTACCAAGGACTCATCAATAGAAATACACTTCTCGGTGGTGTATGCTTGGGAAAACCGGGCGCTGAAACGGTCTAATAGGGGTCTCCGTTTATACAAACGGTCAAAACTGGGGTCATCTCGGGGTGGGCACGGCTCATTATCAGTATAATGTAAGAAGCGAAGTATTGCCTCATTTATTTATTTTTTTAGGTTAGAGTTCAGTTCTGAAGTTGCTTTGAGGGGCCCATATATTAGAAACCCCTATCAAACACCCCATTTTAGAAACTAGACCCCTCAAAGTATTCACAACAGCATTTAGAAAGTTTATGAACCCTTTAGGTGTTTCACAGAAATTTAGAGCAAAGTAGAGGTGAAATTTACATATTGTGTTTTGTCAGAAAGTCCTCTTTATACCCACAACACAAAAGGTTTTATCAGAGAAACGCAACTTAATACTTATTACCCAGATTCTGCAGTTTTGAGAAATATCCCACATGTGACCCAAGTGTGATAATGGACTGAAGCACCGGCCTCCGAAGCAAAGGAGCACCTAGTGGATTATGAGGCCTCTTTTTTCTTAGGCACAATGTTTGAAGAGGTCTTGTGGTGCCAAAACAGTGGAAACCCCCAAAAAGTGACCCCATTTTGGAAACTAGACCCCTTGAGGAATTCATTGTAGTTTTTTTGGGGTGCATGCGGCTTTTTGATTAGTCTTTATTCTATTTTTAGGTGGCGTGGTGACTAAAAAACAGCAATTCTACTATTGTTTTTTTTTTAAAAATTTTTTTACAGCGTTCACCGTGCGCTATAAATGACATATTCACTTTATTCAGCAGGGCGATACGATTACGGCGATACCAGATGTTTATAGTTTCTTAATGTCTTATGGCGTTTGCACAATAAAATAAGTTTTGTAAAAAATCATTCACTTTTTGTGTTACCAGATTCTAAGCGCCAGAACTTTTTTATTTTTCCATCAATAAAGCCGTGCGAGGACTTATTTTTTGCTTCACGAACTGTAGTTTCGATCAGTACCATTTTTAGGTACATGCGACTTTTTGATCTCTTTTTATTCCATTTTTTGGGAGGTGAAGTGACCAAACAATTGTGATTGTGGTACGGTTTATTATTTTCTTTTACGGCGTTCACCGTGCGGGATAAATAACAAAATAATTTTGTAGTTCAGACTGTTATGGACACTGCGATACAAATTACAGTGAAGGAAATAAGTATTTGATCCCTTGCTGATTTTGTAAGTTTGCCCACTGTCAAAGACATGAACAGTCTAGAATTTTTAGGCTAGGTTAATTTTACCAGTGAGAGATAGATTATATAAAAGAAAAAAAAAGAAAATCACATAGTCAAAATTCTATATATTTATTTGCATTGTGCACAGAGAAATAAGTATTTGATCCCCTACAAACCATTACGATTTCAGCCTCCTCCAGACCAGTTACACGCTCCAAATCAACTTGGTGCCTGCATTAAAGACAGCTGTCTTACATGGTCACCTGTATAAGAGCCTCCTGTCCACAGACTCAATTAATCAGTCTGACTCTAACCTCTACAACATGGGCAAGACCAAAGAGCTTTCTAAGGATGTCAGGGACAAGATCATAGACCTGCACAAGGCTGGAATGGGCTACAAAACCATAAGTAAGACGGTGGGTGAGAAGGAGACAACTGTTGGAATAGTAATAAAATGGAAGACATACAAAATGACTGTCAATCGACATCGATCTGGGGCTCCATGCAAAATCTCTCCTCTTGGGGTATCCTTGATCCTGAGGAAGGTGAGAGCTCAGCCGAAAACTACACGGGGGGAACTTGTTAATGATCTCAAGGCAGCTGGGACCACAGTCACCAAGAAAACCATTGGTAACACATTACGCCGTAATGGATTAAAATCCTGCAGTGCCCGCAAGGTCCCCCTGCTCAAGAAGGCACATGTACAGGCCCGTCTGAAGTTTGCAAATGAACATCTGGATGATTCTGAGAGTGATTGGGAGAAGGTGCTGTGGTCAGATGAGACTAAAATTGAGCTCTTTGGCATTAACTCAACTCGCCGTGTTTGGAGGAAGAGAAATGCTACCTATGACCCAAAGAACACCGTCCCCACTGTCAAGCATGGAGGTGGAAACATTATGTTTTGGGGGTGTTTCTCTGCTAAGGGCACAGGACTACTTCACCACATCAATAGGAGAATGGATGGAGCCATGTACCGTCAAATCCTGAGTGACAAACTCCTTCCCTCCACCAGGACATTAAAAATGGCTCGTGACTGGGTCTTCCAGCACGACAATGACCCGAAACATACAGCCAAGGCAACAAAGGAGTGGCTCAAAAAGAAGCACATTAAGGTCATGGAGTGGCCTAGCCAGTCCCCAGACCTTAGTCCCATCGAAAACTTATGGAGGGAGCTGAAGATCCGAATTGCCAAGCGACAGCCTCGAAATCGTAATGATTTACAGATGATCTGCAAAGAGGAGTGGGCCAAAATTCCATCTAACGTGTGTGCAAATCTCATCATCAACTACAAAAAACGTCTGACTGCTGTGCTTGCCAACAAGGGTTTTGCCACCAAGTATTAAGTCTTGTTTGCCAAAGGGATCAAATACTTATTTCTCTGTGCAAAATTCAAATAAATATATATAATTTTGACAATGTGATTTTCTTTTTTTCTTTATATATATATAATCTATCTCTCACTGGTAAAATTAACCTAGCCTAAAAATTCTAGACTGTTCATGTCTTTGACAGTGGGCAAACTTACAAAATCAGCAAGGGATCAAATACTTATTTCCTTCACTGTATGTATAGTTTATTTGTTTGTTTGTTTATATATTTTTATTAATAATAAAGGATTGATAAGGTAAAAAGGGGGATTTTTACTTTTAATACTTTTAAAACTTTTATTTTCTTATTTTTACACATCTTTTTTTTTTTTTTTTTTTACTTTATTACTTTGTCCCATTAGGGTACTTGAGGGCAGGAGGCCCTGATCGCAATTCTAATACACTGCACTACATGCGTAGTGCAGTGTATTAGAACTGTCAGCTACTCACTGACAGCAAGCATAGTGGGTCCTGACTTTGTCAGGACCCACTAGGCTTCCGTCAATGGCACAGCTGGACGCCATAGTCACCATCGCCGGCCTCTATCGTGTAGCAGGCTGGCGATGGCAGCTTAACACAGCGATCGGTCCCCGCTGTAGGAGCTGTGACAGCTGCTGTACGAGACAGCTGCTGTCACAGCTCCTGTATGTGTCGGGAAGGCGGCTGAAATGGCCGTTACTCCCGTGACGTACTTTTAGGTCATGGAGCGCGAACGATACAGCTACCATGACCTAATAGTACGTCCAGGAGCGGGAAGGGGTTAATTCAAAAAGTGAAACTCATATATTATATAGATTCATTACACAAAGTGATCTATTTACAGCATTTGTTTTTTTAATGTTGACGATTATGGCTAACAGTTAATAAAAACCCAAAATTTAGTGTCTCAGAAAATTTGAATATTATATAAGCCCAATTTCAAAAATGATTTTTAATACCGAAATGTTGGCCTACTGAAAAGTATGTATAGTATATGCCCTCAATACTTGGTCGGGGCTCCTTTTGCATGAATTACTGCATCAATGCGGCGTGGCATGGAGGCGATCAGCCTGTGGCACTGCTGAGGTGTTATCAATGCGGCGTGGCATGGAGGCGATAAGCCTCTGGCACTGCTGAGGTGTTATGGAAGCCCAGGTTGCTTTGATAGTGGCCTTCAGCTCGTCTGTATTGTTGGGTCTGGTGTCTCATCTTTCTCTTGACAATACCCTATAGATTCTCTATGGGGTTTAGGTCAGGCGAGTTTGCTGGCCAATCAAGCGCAGTGATACTGTGGTTATTAAACCAGGTATTGGTACTTTTGGCAGTGTGGGCAGGAGCCAAGTCCTGCTGGAAAATGAAATCAGCATCTCCATAAAGCTTGTCAGCAGAGGGAAGCATGAAGTGCTCGAAAATTTCCTGGTAGACTCTGCGTTGGCTCTGGACTTGATATAACACAGTGGACCAACACTGTTGCTCAGTGGTCCCAAAAGTCCTGTTTTCAGATGAAAGTAAATCTTGCATTTCATTTGGAAATCTCGGTCCCAGAGTCTGGAGGAAGAGTGGAGAGGCATCAATCCAAGTAGCTTGCAGTCCAGTGTGAAGTTTCCACAGTCAGTGATGGTTTGGGCAGCCATGTCATCTGCTGGTATTGGTCCATACACCAGATGATATATATGGCATGTATATATATATATATATATATATATATGCTTTGTGAGCAAAGCCTTCTATTTATATATGTGTGTGTGCATTTTATCAAATGTCTTTATTTATATTCTATCTATCCATATTCTGCCTACAAAACATATTGTTTGCAGATATTCAGCTTTTATTTGTACATGAGGAGTACGTTTGCAACACATCCTGCAGCCATTAGCTGGGTCACTCTACAAAGGTGACAACATGTCCCTGGTTTAGTCGAGGACTTAGTGATAGATACAGACCCTGTGGCAGGTCTCTGCTTACCTGTCCAGCTGAATCAGTTGCAGACAATAGCAGCAGGGCCCTGCAGTGCCTGGTATCTTCAGCAGCAGTCGCTCGCTATATACTGTAGTGTGCAGACACACATAGTTGAAGATCTGAGGACACCACCCCAAGCTTTCTTCATATACAGTAATGTGATAGGAAACAGGTCTCTGATAGTAACACGTGTTGAATATTGGTTACACTATAACTACAGATTCTGGCCTAATCTCATATGAAAAAGGTATTTTTAAAGTATCCTTTAATATATTAAGGTGATATTATATCTGTTTTTCATGTTGTTTAACATCACACCAACATATTCTGCAGCCTAGTACATAGAGTGTGATCACTCAGATCAGTTCCCACCCCATGTATGTGCTCACATTTTATTTATTATCTCCATCACAAATACACATGGATACACAAGGACCAATTTTAAACAAGGCCAACTAACCCGTGAAAGAGGAAACCCACCCAAACATGGCGAGACCATATGATCTCCAAATATTGGTCCCGGTCACAACATGAACCACAGTGCTGGAAGATACAGTATAAGGGTATGTTCACACCCAAACTCAAATTTTTTTTAAGCCACTCGCGATTTTCGCTGCGTTTTTTGCTGCGTTTTTTACGGCCATTTTTGGAGTTGTTTTCAATAGAGTCAATGAAAAACTGCTCCAAAAACGGGCCAAGAAGTGACCTGCACTTCTTTTTCGTGGCTGTTTTTTTACGCGGCTGTTTTTCAAAACGGCCGCGTAAAAAAACGGCCCATCAGAACAGAATGCTGTTTTTCCCATTGAAATCAATGGGCAGATGTTTGGAGGCATTCTGCTTCGGATTTCTCTGCCATTTTTTGGGCGTTTACGGCCCGAAAAACTGCCAAAAATAGGCCTTGTGGACATACCCCGAGGGTTCATTCGTCTGGACAAGGGACATAGCACTCTTTTACAGAAAACTGCACTGGCACAAATTCTTTAAAGAAAAAGACAAGAAATCTTGTCAGGAATATGATCTTGAACTCGAGGATTTGGCTACTGCAAGAGATCTGTCAGACCCAATAGAAGACAACATCAGAGATAGGGCCAAGGGTCCATTCACTAATCTGAGACCAACTAGCAAATCAATGCCTCCAATTTGTAACAACCCCAATATTGAGATATTCAGCAAACTAGTTGAAAAAGGTCTGAGGACACTTGAGAGTCACAAAATAGACTATGCAAATATGTCAAGTGAAGAGACTAGGACGTTAGAAATTCTATCAAATAATAGAGAGATCACTATTAAACCTTAAGATAAAGGGGGAATGTGGTTGTAATGGACACAGATAATTACGTAGATATGTGTAAGAGGGTATTAAATAATCCAGACACATACAAACGTCTAAGAGACAACCCAATAGCCATTTTTAGACGACAACTCAAAGATATTGTAGATATAGCTCTGTCCAAAGTATTAAGTAATAATACAGAATATCAGTTCCTATGGTCCGAGTTCCCCAAAACAGCAACGTTCTATACATTCCCGAAAATCCGTAAGGGAATTGACCCAATAAAAGGGAAACCAATAGTCTCGGGCATAGATAGCTTGAATCAAAATATTGGCATCTATATTGATAAAATTACTACCACCAACTCAGGGGTACAGCTATGGGGAGCCCTTGTGCCCCCGCATATGCCAACTTACTCCTCGGTTGGTGGGAAGAAAATGTAGTTTTCTCAGAGGCAAACATAAAATGGCAGGAGTCAATAAGTCTCTGGCTGAGATTTATTGACGACATATTCATTTTGTGGATAGGGACACAGACCAGTTTTGATCAGTTTGTATCTGATCTAAATATCTAAATATCAATCAAGTCAGACTCAGCTTCATCTCAGAGAGTCACCCCAATTTTCTGGCATTTTTGGATGTTAGGATATCAAGGGGAACAGGAGGTAAAATTGAGACAGAGGTCTTTAGGAAATCTACTGCCACAAACAGTCTCCTAAGATGGGAGAGTGCCCATCCATATGCCCTAAAAAAAGGGATACCTAAGGGACAATACCTCCGTCTCAGGAGAAACTGCTCTAATACCAAAATATTTTTGCCACAGGCAGCGGATATGACAGACAGATTTTGCCAGAGAGGTTACCCTGATCAGATCCTCAGAGAAGCATTTAAGCATGCAATAAGTACCAAAAGAAGAGACCTACTCATACCTAAAGCAAAAATACCTGCTAAAAGTAACTATATGCGTATCATAGGGACCTACGATGGGGCTCATAAACAAGTCAGAGAAATTATCCAGAAACATTGGGGGATCCTTATGGAGGATAACGACCTAAAAGAAGCACTAGGAGAAAGACCATCACTTTTAGAAGGAATAAAAGCCTGAATGACAAATTAGTGCAGAGTCATTTTAGACCAATAACCCTGAAGGATAGCTGGCTGAATAGAAGACCCCTAAGGACCTTCAAAAGCGGAAAATGTCTGCCATGTGAGTCCATAACCGTATCAAAAACCGTTATGAGTATAACAACTGGCAAGGAATATGCAAACAATGAGTTTATTAAAGGAACAGTGTCACGGAAAAAAATTTTTTTACATCAGTTTGGTTTTAGTGTTTTATTAAAAACTTTTATATTTATTTGTGTGTTTTACTTTTTTTTATTTTTACACTTTTTCTTCCCTATGGGGGCTGCCATTTTTTTTTCCATTTCTGTATGTGTCGATTAACGACACATACAGACATGGAATACGGCAGCTACAGTCCCATAGTGTATGCGAACGGGGCCCGTTCCATTCACTATGCTGTACGCCGTCTATGTGGGAACGGCGCATGCGCCGCTCCCACACAGTCCAAGTTGAACTGTGCGCCGTCCGGCGGCATTTTCCTGTAGACTGGAAGTCGCTGCCGGAGAGGAAGATTACTACTTCCGGTCGCGGCTTCCGGACTTGTGCACTTGGAGCGGCGGTAGCAGACGGAGCGGACGGACCGGAGGGAGCGGCGGCGACTGGAGCAGGTAACTTATTTCTATGTATGTTCGTGTTTTACTGTGTGTTTACTAGTGTATGTAAACCTACTACACTGTGTGTTAGCTCAAAAAATGGCGACACACAGTGTAGGAGGTTTGACCGTTCAATCCCCTCGTTTCTCCCGGCACTAGCCAGGATAAAGGAGGGGGGATTCTGAGAGCTCACTAGAGCGAGGGATTTTTCCCAAATTTTGCAGCATAAAGCAATGTGGTTGCTTTACCACATGCAATGCTGCAATTTTGGGAATTGCTCCATCTAGTGACCAGCACTGGGAAATATTATAAATTAGAATCTAATTTATAATATTTCTTGACTAGTGAAAAAAAGTAAAAAATTAGAACAATGTTTAATCATTTTTACACTACCTGTTCAATTAAAAAAAAAAAAAAAAAAAAACTCGCAACACATTCTCTTTAATTGTCTATCAAAAGGAGTCATCTACATGACTAAAGGCACTTGTCCAATGGACTATATTGGCAAAACGAAATGGGAGTTCAGAAGACGGATAGGGGATCATTATAATGATATCCTCAATAAAAAAGATACCCCAATCGCTAGACATATATGGGCAGTACATGGAAGTAACCCTGGGGCTATTAAATTCCAGAGAATCCAACACATGGAGCCAAATATAACAGGGGGAAACTGGGACAGTGACTTGCTACATGTTGAAAGTCGATGGATCCATAGAATGAGATCCAGAGGGGCTGAATGAAAATCTCAATTATGCCTGCTTCCTATGATACGCATATACTCATGAGCAGGACTATACCATTCTACAGCATGATGTTAGAAGTCAGATACCTATTTCTCTTTGCTGGTACCGACAAAAAATTTATTTGTTACTATTAGCTAGCTAGGATATGAGGACTAGAGATACTTACTCAGATTATGCCTATATAACAAAATTTGGGTTGAATAAATGTTCCTACGTCGTAATCTAGCATTATATTGTGGGAAATTGTGATACATACGCAATGCTAACGAACTATGACTAAACCATTGGAGTATTCTTCTCCGTAAAAATCCCCTAATGTACACAATAACTATACAGTAATGCACACCTAGTTATGGAAGCATTAAGCCAATAGGGATAAAGCTGAAGGAATCCCTGTTTACATACCATGAATCCGGCCCACTGGGAGGGAATGAGGATGTGATGTCAATGCGAGACTGATGATTCATCAGTGCTCGCGACTGATTGGATGTCCGATGACCGAGCCCCCAGAAGGGGCGGGGCGATCTGACATACAAAAGGAGTGCGGTCAGAAGCACTCACTGCCACTGCCAACTGATCTGCTATGCTACTATGCTCAATATCTCCCTGACGAACTAGCGTGTAACTGGGGAAACGCGTTGGAGCACGAGCTTTAGCTATGGAATTACTATGCAGTTTTAGGGATAGGTTACGGAGACAACAGGGTCGTTCTTTTCAGAACGGGTGCCCGTTACGTTGTCAACAGTGAGGGCTGAGTTTGAGGCTTAAGGGACAGACAGAATGCCATTGTGCAGACATGCATGATCCAAGCTTATTCTGCTATATATACAAGAAACTGGAACCCTCTATACATCCCTGTGAATAGAGTATGTTGTGTATGTCTGAGAAACTCAACAGTACAACTATACTATATTGATATTCCATTTTTATATGGACATTATTAATGGTTAAATTTTAAATATTAACCCTTCCTTCTTCTACAAGTATGTTCACACGCAAACTCAAAAACTTTCAAAATACGAAGCTGTTTTCAAGGGAAAACAGATCCTGATTTTCAGACGTTTTTTAAGCCACTCGCGATTTTCGCTTTGTTTTTCGCTGCGTTTTTTACAGCTGTTTTTTAAGCTGTTTCAATTGAGTCTATGAAAAACGTCTCCAAAAATGTCCCAAGAAGTGACCTGCACTACTCTTTCGCGACCGTTTTTTTATGCGGCAATTTTTTAAAACGGCCGCGTAAAAAAAAGGCCCGTCGGAACAGAACGCTGTTTTTCCCATTGAAATCAATGGGCAGATGTTTGGAGGCGTTCTGCTTCTGATTTTTCGGCAGTTTTTCGGGCATTTACGGCCCAAAAAACGGCCGAAAATCGGCCGTGTGAACATATCCTCACTATCTGTATAGCTCTATAAAGAGGTGGTGGAAAAGAGAAAGGTGATTCAAGCTGACTCATTACATAACGTGGATAGATGACTACACTACCTGCTAAACATCTGTCTGCCAAGTTTCACTTATTCCAGGGTTGTTGAAAATATACAAGTTTCTTTTGCTGGGTCTCCCAATATGCAGTTGTTCACTGAAAGTCCCGCTGCTGGGATCCCCACAATGGCCATTATTAGCAGGGGACCAACGTTGAGCGCCGTTTTCCCTTAAAGAATCGATAGTCAGTATACAGTGTTCTATTGAAATCAATGGGCCATCCAGAGAGAGAACTGCTCTACCGAAGCATACAAGACAACCCATTTAAAGGAATCTATTTTTTCTCAAATTATTATCTCTATCTCTCATTTGGCTTAGTTATCTTTAAGCCATTTTTTACCCTCATGCCATGGCAATAACAACTATGCAAGATCCATCTTCGTGCAGACAGAAGAATTCTGATGGAACCCACTAACTTTAGTCATTAAGAGGCTTTATTCTAGGCCGTCGCGGCCTAATCAAGTCCTGCACGGGTCTCCAGGCTGGAGTCGGGGCTTGGCTGTCGTATGACAGCCGGGCTCCTGCTCCTATGGTAGCGATAGAAGTTTAACCCCTCAAATGCCATGGTCATTAGCGACCGCTGCATTTGAGTTGTTTACAGAGGGAGGGAGCTCCCTCTGTCACTCATCGGCGGCCCACAAATACGGGCATCCGATGGGGTGCTATGGCAGCTGGGAGCCTAACAAAGGCCCCCAGGTCTGCCCTGGCTATATACCTATTAGGACGTGCCTCTGATAGGCAATAATGCTCTGGTATACAAAGTGTTTTTATTCTGCAAAAGTAGTAAAACATAAAAAAACTATACATATTTGGTATCGCCGTAATCATACCGACCCATAGAATAAAGGTAGCATGTTATTTACGCCGCACAGTAAACGGCGTAAATGTAAAATGCATAGAACAATGGCTAAATTGCTGCTTTTTTTATATCCCCCCCACCCCCAAAAAAAGTTAAGAAAAGTTAATAAAAATATTCTATATACCCCAAAACTATGCCATTGAAAAATACAACTCATCCTGCAAAAAAAAATTCTCATACAACTAAATCGACGTGAAAATAAAAAAGTTACAGCTCTCTGAATGTGACGATGGAAAAACTAAAAAAAATAGCTTGGTCATTAGGGCCCAGAATGCATGCAGGGGGAAGGGGTTAAATTGTATTTTGTGTTTGTTCTTAGGAGTTCTTCATTCTGTCTTCTGTAATATTTATAGAAAACATTGGATTACATGAACATCCACCATTGGATCAGATGTTAACACTCTTAATAGTTGAAGTAAAGACTGGTCATCCTCATATATTACACATACAGACATAATATGTCACGTGCTCAATAAAAAAAACGGAAATTGAAGGAAATCCTGATGTAACTCAGAGGATGACTGAGATGTAACTGGTTGCTAACACGTGATGTTCCATATTGTGCTCAAGTGTCACCCTACTCTAGTCTTGTCACTTTCATCAGCTAGCCCAAGTGTCTCTTGACCCATGATGATTTATGGTGGCCACAATGCAATTGATGCTGCCCCAGCCTGTGGAAAGGAGGGGGCAGGGGACTGCTAAATGGTAGCAATGTCATTAGTTTAAGCAGAGGTTAAAGGTGATCAATAGAGAGGTTTTCATGTCTCATTGATCATCCACTGCTGTTTATTTCTCCTCTCCTTCCAATCCCTGGGCACTTTTAGCAAACCGGTAATTACAGGTCCAACAAGTGTTCTGCTCAGCTGATAATCAAACACAAGGCTATTGATTTCCAGCGTGTCACCTAATGACTTTATACGAGGGGCACAGTTATCCATCATAAGTTTACAAACATAATTTGTTTTTGGAGGACGAAAACAACGTGCTACAGCTTGTTGCATTTACCTAGGGCAACATCGCACGCATATCAACATTTACGGTAAATGCAACAGCAACATAGTCACCTAATGTCTGCAAAATTATGTTGCAGTATCATGTTACTTTGTGGCAGCAATAATGCAATTTGTACAGTGTCTCCAAAACATTTATAGGGGTTATCCCAGAGTTTAAAATTATTTAATGGGGCAGGGGATACTTTAAAATAATAAACTTTCAGGTACTCACCCCTGAAATGCCCTATCGCTTCAGCACAGTGGCCCTGTTCTCCGCCACTCTGATCCTGGAAGCTTCTACAGCATTTACAGTCTGTTCATGCAGCAGGGCCGTAACTAGTATTCACAAGACCCCGTAGCAAAGCTTGGAATGGGGCCATCCTACCTTGTTCACTGTTGGCAGCCAATTGAACTGCAATTATGCCAGCAGAGGCATAACTCAATTTTAATTTAAATTGAGCAGCAAGCAAGGGATGGGTAGTTGTGCCATATTGAAGATTATCCTCACACAGATGCACCCACATACTTGTGTCAAATAACAGAATGCCGCCACATGAGAGTCAGTCCTGCCCATGTAGGCTTGCCACAGAGTAGCAGTAGGAAATGTATACCATCTTGACTGTGTTATATTTAATTGCTATTTATGCACTGCCTAACATTACAAACTATCTACCAGGGTCGGTATTATTTTGCTATCCTTAATTAAAAAGAGTTATACCATACAGTATAGTGCACATATCCGTAAAATCAAATAGCCACACCAATAGAGAATTCAGCATGTTTACAGTATCCAGATACCATTCAGTGATTTGTACAGTGATAATTCATGATGGTCCGACCTAGGGGTCAGTGCAGCAGTTAGCAGACTGATCCCACTTGGTAATGTGACATTATGATCCCTAGTGACCAAGCGTCCTTTGTAATGCTTGGTGGTCTAGTCACCATCTTATTCCTAGCAATATGGGTCAAGTGTAAATTATTCATTGGTCATTACAATCTCTGTGGTTCATTGGTGGTACTTCTTTTCAGTGATCTTCTGGAGGGGGACTAGTTCTTCACAGCACATCAATGGTTACACAGTTACATAGTTACATAGTTAGGACAGTTGGTAAAAGACACATGTTCATCAACCTCAACCAAGGGATGGAATAAAGGGAAGGGATATGGGTAAACTTTAGACTGAAATTTTACCTGACCCGAGTGCAAAACCTTACATTTATCCACATTAAACGTAAATTCCCAATTCTCTATCCACACCTCCCATTTCCCCAAATCCCTCTCTAGTATTACATTATCCTCCTCAGTGTTAATTACTTTACAGAGCTTAGTATCGTCTGTAAATGCTGAAATTATAATCCGTAAACCTTCTACAAAGTCATTAATAAACATATTAAACAGAAGAGGACCCAATACTGACCCCTGTGGAAACCCAATGGTAACTGTGACCCACTCTGAGGATGTATCATTAATAACCACCCTCTGTTTTCGATCACTAAGCCAGTTGTTAACTCAATTACACATATTTCCTCCCAGTCCCAGCATTTTCCTTTTGTATACCAACCTTTTGTGCAGCACAGTATCAAACGCCTTTGAAAAGTCTAGATACACCACATCCACAGCCTTACCCAGGTCCAGTCTAAGGGTATGTTCACATGATAGCAGGCATTTACAGCTGAAATGACAGACTGTTTTCAGAAGAAAACAGCTGCGTCGTTTCAGCCGTAAATGCTCCTCCTCGTAATATACGAGGCGTCTGTGACGCTCGTATATCTTGAGCTGCTCTTCATTGAGTTCAATGAAGAACGGCTCAAATTACGTTGCAAAGAAGTGCCCTGCACTTCTTTGCCGAGGCAGTCAATTTACGCGTCGTCGTTTGACAGCTGTCAAACGACGACACGTAAATAACAGGTCGTCTGCACAGTACGTCGGCAAACCCATTCAAATGAATGGGCAGATGTTTGCCGACGTATTGTAGCCCTATTTTCAGACGTAAAACGAGGCATAATACGCCTCGTTTACGTCTGAAAATAGGTTGTGTGAACCCAGCCTAAAACTTACCTCCTCATAAAAGCTGATCAGATTGGTTTGACAGGACTGATCGCTCATTAACACTTTAAGGACACAGCCTGTTTTGGCCTTAAGGACACAGCCAATTTTTTCAAATCTGACGTTTCACTTTATGTGGTAATACCTTCAGAATGCTTTTACCTATCCAAGCGTTTGAGATTTTTTTTCTCGTGACACATTGGACTTTATGTTACTGGCAAAATTAGCTCGATATATTCAGTATTTAATTGTGAAAAACAGCAAAATGTAGCGAAAAATTGCAAAAATTAGCATTTTTCTAAGTTTAAATGTATCTAGTTGTAAGACAGATAGTAATACCACACGAAATTGGTGCTAATTAACATATCCCATATGTCTACTTTAGATTGGCATTGTTTTTTTGAACATCCTTTTATTTTTCTAGGACGTTACACGGCTTAGAACTTTAGCAGCAATTTCTCACATTTTCAATAAAATTTCAAAAGGCTATTTTTACAGGGGCCAGTTCAGTTGTGAAGCGTATTTTAGGGCCTTACATAGTAGAAACTGCCAATAAGTCACCCGATTTTAAAAACTTCACCCCTCAAAGTATTCAAAACAGCATTTAGAAAGTTTCTTAACCCTTTAAACGTTTCACAGGAATTAAAGCAAAGTAGAGGTGAAATTTTCAAATTTCTTTTTTTTTGCAGAAATTAATTTTTCATCTATTTTTTTTGTAACACAGAAAGTTTTACCAGAGAAATGCAACTCAATATATATTGCCCAGATTCTAAAGTTTTTATAAATATCCCACATCTGGTCCTAGTGCGCTTATGGACTGAAGCACAGGCCTCAGAAGCAAAGGAGCACCTAGAGGATTTTGGGGACTCCTTTTTATCAGAAAATATTTTAGGCACCATGTCAGGTTTGAAAGGCTCTTGCAGTGCCAAAACAGTGGAAATCCCCCAAAAGTTACCCCATTTTGGAAACTACACCCCTTGAGGAAATTATCTAGGGGTATAGTGAGCATTTTGACCTCACAGGTTTTTTGCAGAAATTATTGGAAGTAGGACGTGAAAATTAAAATCTACATTCTTTCAAAGAATGTAGGTTTAGCTAATTTTTTCTAATTTCCACAAGGACTAAAGGAGAAAAAACACTGCAACATTTGTAAAGGAATTTCTTTAGAGTAAAACAATACCCCACATGTGGTCATAAACAGCTGTTTGGACACACGGCGGTGCTCAGAAGGGAAAGAGCGCCATTTGGCTTTTGGAGCTCAAATTTAGCAGGCATGGTTTGCGGAGGCCACGTCGCATTTGCAAAGCCCCTGAGGGACCAAAACAGTGAAAACGCCAAAAAAGTGACTCCATTTAGGAAACTACACCCCTTGAAGAATCCATCTAGGGGTGTAGTTAGCATTTTGACCCCACAGGTGTTTCATAGATTTTATTAGAATTGGGTAGTGAAGATAAAAAAAAAAATCATTTTTTTCCAATAAGACGTAGCTTTAGATAAAAACATTTTCATTTTCTCAACAAATAAAGGAAAAAAAGAACCCCAAAATTTGTAAAGCAACTTCTCTGGAGTACGGAAATACCCCATATGTGGTCATAAACTGCTGTTTGGGCACACGGCAAGGACCAGAAGGGAAGGAGCGCCATTTGGCTTTTGGAGCACAGATTTTGCTGGATTGGTTTCTTGACACCATGTCGCTTTTGCAAAGTTCCTAAGGTACCAGTACAGTGGAAACTCCCCAAAAATGAAGCATTTTGACCCCACAGGTGTTTCATAGATTTTGCTAGAATTGGGCAGTGAAAATAAAAAATATCCTTTTTCTTCAATAAGACGTAGCTTTAGCTGAAAATTTTTCATTTTCTCAACAAATAAATGTAAAAAAGCACCCCAACACTAGTAAAGCAACTTCTCCTGTGTACGGCAATACCCCATATGTGGTCATAAACTGCTGTTTGGGCACAAAGTAGGGCTCAGAACAGAAGTGAAGGAGCACCATTTGCTTTTGGAGTACAGATTTTGCTGGATTGGTTTCAGGGCACTGTTTCACATTTGCAAAGTCCCTGTGGGACCAAAACAGTAGATGCCCCCCAGAAGTGACCCCATTTTGGAAACTACACCACTCAAGGTATTCACCTAGGGGCGTAGTGAGCATTTTCACCCCACAGGCCTTTTCCATGAATGATTGCGCTGTGGAAGGTGCAAAGTAAAAATTTAAATTTTTCCCTAGATATGCTATTTCAATGGCAAATATGTCGTGCCCAGCTTGTGCTACTGGAGACACACACCCCAAATATTGTTAAAAGGGTTCTCTCGGGTATGTCGATGCCATATATGTGGAAGTAAACTGCTGTATGGGCACGTTGTAGGGTTCAGAATGGAGGTAGCGCCATTTGGCTTTTGGAGCGTGGATTTTGCTTGGTAGTTGTAACGGCAGGGGGTAGGGAGACGGACAAGTGAGCCCTAATCTACCCGCCACTCTGTCCCTGCCTACTTGCAACGACCCGCCCTAGGCGACGGGGTACAACTGGGCGGCGGTCCCTGCGCTCAGTAAGTGCACGACAAACACGACAAACATACAAGGAACACAAGCAAGGAAAAGGGGCCGTTGCCCACGGCAACACCGTGAGCAACCAGAGTGGTGAACGAGCCGAGTCAAGCCAGGAGTGTGCGAGGTACAAAACGAAAAGCAGAAGAGTAGTCGGTAAGCCAGGGTCGGTATGGAGCAGGATCAAAAATAGCAGGAGCTGTAGCTGGGCCAGGAACCACAAGGAAGGAAACCAAAGCAATAACAAGCACCGAGGGACAGGAAGTGCAGGCTTAAATAGACCGAGGGCGGGAGCTAGCTGAGTCTGGCCAGGTTACGATAGGCTCTCCCACTCCTAAGCCTGCCAGCCTGAATGGTGGAAGCAGGAGTCAGTCTCAGGGATGTATTCTCAGGTGCTGACTGATTAGTTCTGGGAGTTAACCCCGCAGTGCCTGGCAGATCCTTTACAGTACCCCCCCTTTTATGAGGGGCCACCGGACCCTTTCTAAGTGGACCTGGCTTACTGGGGAAACGCAGGTGGAACCTCCTGACTAATACCCCAGCGTGAACATCCCGGGCGGGTACCCAAGTCCTCTCCTCGGGCCCGTATCCTCTCCAATGGACCAGGTACTGGAGGGAGCCTTGGACCATCTTGCTGTCCACAATCCTGGCCACCTCGAATTCCACCCCCTCCGGGGTGAGGATGGGAACAGGAGGTCTCCTCGAGGGAGCCAAGGACGGGGAGCAGCGTTTGAGGAGGGAGGCATGAAACACGTCGTGTATCCGAAAAGACGGGGGTAACTCCAGCCGGAAGGAGACAGGATTGAGGACCTCAATGACCTTATACGGCCCAATAAACCGGGGAGCAAACTTCTTGGACGGAACCTTGAGACGCAAGTTCCTAGACGACAACCACACCAGATCCCCGACCATAAACAGGGGGTTAGCAGAACGTTTTTTATCAGCCTGAGTTTTTTGTACGCTCTGGGACACCTCTAGGTTTTTCTGAACCTGGGCCCAGACTGTGCACAGTTCCCGATGAACGACCTCTACCTCAGGATTGTTGGAACTACCAGGTGAAACGGAGGAGAACCGTGGATTAAACCCAAAATTACAAAAAAAAGGAGAGACCCCAGACGAGTTACTGACCCGGTTATTAAGGGAAAATTCGGCGAGGGGAATGAAAGAGACCCAATCAAATTGACAGTCAGAGACAAAACACCTTAAGTATTGTTCTAGAGACTGATTAGTCCTCTCAGTTTGGCCATTGGTTTCAGGATGGAAGGCAGAGGAGAAGGACAGATCAATCCCCAACTTCATACAGAAGGCTCTCCAAAACAATGAAACAAATTGTACCCCTCTGTCCGAAACAATATTGACAGGGACCCCATGGAGACGCAGGATGTGTTTGACAAACAAGGTAGCCAACGTTTTGGCGTTGGGTAGTTTCTTGAGGGGCACAAAGTGGCACATCTTACTGAAGCGGTCCACCACCACCCACACCACCGACTTGCCTTGGGATGGAGGCAAATCGGTGATAAAATCCATGGAGATATGTGTCCAAGGTCTCTGGGGAATGGGCAACGAACGCAGTAAGCCCGCTGGTCGGGACCTGGGAGTCTTGGACCTAGCACAAACCTCACAAGCGGCGACGTAGGCCTTAACGTCTTTAGGCAACCCAGGCCACCAATAATTTCTGGTAATGAGGTGTTTGGTACCCAGGATGCCTGGATGGCCAGATAGTGCGGAGTCATGATTTTCCCTAAGTACCCTTAGCCGGAATTGCAGGGGAACAAACAGCTTGTTCTCAGGAAGGTTCCCGGGAGCTGCACCTTGATCAGCAGCAATTTCAGAGACTAAATCAGAATCGATCGAGGAAATGATTATACCTGGAGGCAAAATACAAGCAGGATCTTCCTCCGAAGGAGGGCTGGCCATGAAGCTACGTGACAGTGCATCAGCCTTAATATTTTTAGACCCAGCCCTATAGGTAACCAAAAAATTGAATCTGGTAAAAAATAACGCCCATCGAGCTTGTCTCGGGTTTAGCCTCCGGGCAGATTCTAGGAACACCAGATTCTTGTGGTCGGTAAGGACCGTTACCTGGTGCCTAGCCCCCTCCAGGAAGTGGCGCCACTCTTCAAATGCCCATTTAATGGCTAAGAGTTCGCGGTTGCCAATATCATAGTTACTTTCAGTTGGCGAAAACTTCCTGGAGAAGTAGGCACAGGGGCGGAGATGGGTGAGGGACCTGGTACCCTGGGACAAGACAGCCCCCACTCCCACCTCAGATGCGTCAACTTCCACGATAAATGGCTCCATTTGGTTGGGCTGAACCAGCACCGGGGCCGAGACAAAGCACTTCTTAAGGACCTCAAAAGCCTGGACAGCCTCAGGAGGCCAGTGGAGGAGATCAGCACCTTTGCGAGTGAGGTCCGTAAGGGGCTTAGCGATGACCGAGAAGTTAGCAATAAATCTCCTGTAATAATTAGCAAACCCCAAAAAACACTGTAACGCCTTCAGGGAGGCAGGTTGGACCCATTCCGCCACAGCCTGAACCTTGGCTGGGTCCATGCGGAATTCATGAGGAGTGAGGATTTGACCCAAAAATGGAATCTCCTGTACCCCAAACACACATTTTTCGGTTTTGGCAAACAGTTTATTTTCCCGAAGGACCTGGAGCACCTTCCTGACATGCTCCACGTGGGAGGACCAGTCCTTGGAAAACACCAGTATGTCATCAAGGTACACTACCAGAAAAATCCCCAGGTAATTTCTCAAAATCTCATTTATGAAATTCTGGAAGACCGCAGGGGCATTACACAACCCAAAGGGCATGACGAGGTATTCGAAATGGCCTTCGGGCGTGTTAAACGCAGTCTTCCACTCATCCCCCTCTTTGATGCGAATAAGGTTATACGCCCCCCGTAGATCCAATTTAGAAAACCATTGGGCCCCCTGAACCTGATTAAAGAGATCAGGAATCAAAGGAAGGGGATACTGGTTCCTTACCGTGACCTTATTCAGGCTACGGTAGTCAATGCATGGCCTAAGACCACCATCCTTCTTCCCCACGAAGAAGAAGCCAGCACCTACCGGAGAAGAAGAGGGACGAATGTAACCCTTGGCCAGGGATTCCTGGATATACACTCTCATAGCTTCACGTTCGGGACAAGAAAGATTAAATATCCTACCCTTAGGAAGCTTAGCTCCTGGTACCAATTCGATAGCGCAATCGTATTCTCTATGAGGAGGTAACACTTCGGAGGCCTCCCTAGAGAAAACATCAGCGAAGTCCTGAACAAACTCGGGTAGCGTATTCGCCTCCTTAGGGGGAGAAATAGAATTAACAGAAAAACATGACGTACAACATTCATTACCCCATTTGGTTAGCTCCCCAGTATTCCAGTCAAACGTAGGATTATGCAACTGCAACCAGGGAAGACCTAGCACCAAATCGTACGATAATCCCTGCATCAACAGTACAGAGCATTGCTCCAAATGCATGGAGCCAACAAGGAGTTCAAAAACAGGGGTATGCTGTGTAAAATAACCATTAGCAAGAGGAGTGGCGTCGATACCCACTACCGGGACAGGTTTAGGCAAATCAATAAGAGGCATAGCAAGGGACATAGCAAATTCCACAGACATGATATTAGTAGAGGACCCTGAATCCACGAAAGCACTGCCGGTAGCAGACCTACCACCAAAAGAGACCTGAAAGGGAAGCAAGATCTTAGTACGTTTCATATTTACGGGAAATACCTGTGCGCCCAAGTGACCTCCCCGATGATCACTTAGACGCGGAAGTTCTCTGGCTGCAACCTTACGCTTAGGACAGTTGTTCACTTGATGCTTGTCGTCCCCACAGTAGAAGCAGAGACCATTCTTCCTGCGGAATTCTCTACGTTGTTGGGGGGACACGGAGGCCCCGAGTTGCATAGGTATCTCTGAATCTTTCGGGGAGGAACGAAGCAACGGAGCTTCGGGAGGCATCATGGGGGAGTCGGAGGAGAAAACACATAAACGTTCACGTTGTCGTTCCCTGAGACGTCGGTCAAGTCGTATCGCTAAAGCCATAACCTGGTCTAGGGAGTCACAAGAGGGATAGCTAACTAGCAGGTCTTTCAGGGCATTCGACAGACCCAACCTAAACTGGCACCTTAAGGCAGGGTCATTCCACCGAGAAGCTACGCACCACTTCCGAAAGTCAGAGCAATACTCCTCAACAGGTCTCTTACCCTGACTTAAGGTCACCAGCTGACTCTCGGCAAAGGCAGTCCTGTCAGTCTCGTCATAAATAAGTCCGAGAGCAGAAAAGAAACAATCAACGGAGGAAAGTTCAGGGGCGTCAGGAGCCAAGGAGAAGGCCCACTCTTGGGGCCCTTCCTGGAGCCGGGACATAATTATACCCACCCGCTGGCTCTCAGAACCTGAGGAATGAGGCTTTAAACGAAAGTAAAGCCTACAACTCTCCCGAAAGGAGAGAAAAGTCCTCCGGTCCCCTGAGAACCGGTCGGGCAACTTGAGGTGGGGTTCAAGAGGTGCGGTGCGGGGAACTACCAGGGTAGCATCAGGCTGGTTGACCCTCTGAGCCAGGGCCTGGACCTGTAGGGAGAGACCCTGCATTTGCTGAGCCAGGGTCTCACGGGGATCCATAGTGGTGTCAGGGACCAGGGGTAGACTAGGTATGGGCTTGTTATTATGTAACGGCAGGGGGTAGGGAGACGGACAAGTGAGCCCTAATCTACCCGCCACTCTGTCCCTGCCTACTTGCAACGACCCGCCCTAGGCGACGGGGTACAACTGGGCGGCGGTCCCTGCGCTCAGTAAGTGCACGACAAACACGACAAACATACAAGGAACACAAGCAAGGAAAAGGGGCCGTTGCCCACGGCAACACCGTGAGCAACCAGAGTGGTGAACGAGCCGAGTCAAGCCAGGAGTGTGCGAGGTACAAAACGAAAAGCAGAAGAGTAGTCGGTAAGCCAGGGTCGGTATGGAGCAGGATCAAAAATAGCAGGAGCTGTAGCTGGGCCAGGAACCACAAGGAAGGAAACCAAAGCAATAACAAGCACCGAGGGACAGGAAGTGCAGGCTTAAATAGACCGAGGGCGGGAGCTAGCTGAGTCTGGCCAGGTTACGATAGGCTCTCCCACTCCTAAGCCTGCCAGCCTGAATGGTGGAAGCAGGAGTCAGTCTCAGGGATGTATTCTCAGGTGCTGACTGATTAGTTCTGGGAGTTAACCCCGCAGTGCCTGGCAGATCCTTTACAGTAGTAGTTTTGTTTGGAGTCTTACTGGTGTTTCCATTTATAATGTGGGGGCACATGTAAGCTGGGCAGAGTATATAAGGGGCATAGTCAGGTGGTATAATAATGGGGTAAACAATAAAATAATCCATAGATGTGTGTTACGCTGTGAAGCAATCCTTTATGCACAGGCCAGTGTCGCACTGATAAATGTCCTTTCTTATCCCCATTTTGGTCCACACTCCGCACCTTTGCAGTTTGGAGAATTTTTCTGGGAAAGTGTTGTCCTGGTATAATACGGGCGCCCTCGCTTCCAGCAGATATGCTTGGGCCCTACCCTTCCTGGTTCCCTAATTTTAGGGGCCTTGATAATTCGCCACTTGAAACAGAATAAATGTTTCCCTCGGGCTGCACAACTGCATATTTTTTCTTTCCTGACTTATTGGAGCCTTAACTAATGTTATTTTTTCATAGACGTAGTGGTATGAAGGCTGTTTATTTGTGGGACGAGCTGTAGTTTTTATTGGTACAATTTTGGGGTACATGCGACTTTTTGATCACTTGTTATCCATTTTTTTTGGGAGGCAAGGTGACCAAAAAACTGCAATTCAGGCATATTTTTTTAGTTCTTTTTATACAGCGTTCACCATGCATCATAAATTACATGTTAACTTTATTTTGCGGGTCAGTACGATTCCGGCAATACCTAATTTATGGCACTTTTTATGTTTTACAACTTTTTGCACAATAAAATTATTTTGTAAAGAGAATGTATTTTTTCTGTCGCCAAGTTGTGAGAGCCATAACTTTTAAATTTTTTTGTCGGCAGAGCTGTATGAGGGCTTGTTTTTTTACCATTTTTGGATACATGCGACTTTTTGATCACTTTTAATTTTAATTTTTGGAAGACAAAGTGACCAAAAAACATCAATTATGTCAGTATTTTTTCGTTTGTTTTTTCACTGTGCGGAATAAATATCATAATATTTTTATAGTTCAGGTCGTTATAGTCGCAGCGATACCACCTATGTATGGCTTTATTATTTTTTAAAATAATAAATTACTTAATAAGGGAAAAAGGGCGATTGTGTTTTCTGTTATTACTTGAAACTTTTATTGTATTTTTGCCAACTTTTATTTTTAGTTTTTTGACACTTTTTGTTTACACTTTTCTTTAGTCCCACTAGGGGACTTGAAGGTCCAACTGGACGGGGCCTAATCGGCTTCAGTAATGGCAGACAGGAAGCCATTGTTTGGCCTCCTGTTGCCATAGTAGCAGTCGCCAGCCTTGCCATCGCATGGCAGGCTGCGGATTTGCTACATACCGCTAAGATGCAGCGATCGCATTGGATCGCTGCATTGAAGGGGTTAATGGCAGGAATCGGAGCTAGCTCCTGTTCCTGCCTTTACAGTCGGATGTCCGCTATAACATACAGCGGACACCCACTGCTGATGATGCCGGCTCAGCTTCTGAGCCGGATATTAACCCGGCACCATCTTACCGATGGTACCAGAAGCCTTTTGGGCCCCGCCGACGAGCTGGGCATAGGAGGATTTCATTGCTGGCAGACCAGGAGGTAAGTATTAGGCCTCCGATCGCCTTTGCAGCCACCGGCAACCCAGCAATCACGTTGCTGCTGGGGTGCCGGTGGCTATAAACTCCTCACATGCTGCGATCTCTATTGAAATCAGTATGTGAGGGGTTAATCATCCGGATCGGAGGCTAGCTCCGGTCCTGGCCGATACCTCAGGGTGCCAGCTGTAACATACAGCTGGCACCCGGCGGTGATGTCGCTGGCTCAGCTCCTGAGCTAGCTCCATCTCCTTCACGTACAGTTACGTGGAAATGCGTTAAAACACCATTTCCCATCACGTAACTGTACGTGATTTTGCTGGAAGGGGTTAAACCATGCTGATGCTGCGTTAACAATTCATTTTCATTGAGATACTCCAGGATAGCATCTCTTAAAAAACATCAAATATTTTACCCACAATGGAGGTTAAATTGACAGGCCTATTCTGGGCTCACTTTTTAAAACATTTTTAAATATTGGCACCATATTTGCTATACACCAATCCTGTAGAGCAGACTCTGTCATGATAGAATCCTTAAATTTTAAAAATAAGAGTCTGTCTATCAGGGTACATAATTCCTGCAGAACTTGGGAATGTATACCATCCGGACCCGGTAATCTGTCTATTTTAGTGTTTTTAAGGTGGCACTGTACTTCATGCTGGGTGCCCAGAACTGAACTACATATTCCTAATAAAGAACTGCACTAATATTTTGTAAAGTGGTAATATTACATCCCTGTCCCGTGAGTCCATGCCTCTTTTAATACACGACAATATCCTGCTGGTCTTAGAAGCAGCTGATTGACATTTCTTGCTGTTATTCAATCTATGATCTACAAGTACACCCAGATCCTTCTCAACAAGTGAATCCCCCAGTGTAGCTCCCCCTAGGACATATGATGCTTGCAGATTGTTGGTACCCAGATGTATAACTTCACATTTATTCACATTGAACCTCATTGTCAGGTGGATACCCAAACACTCAGTGTGTCCAAATCGGCTTGTAATTTATGTACATCCTCCATAGACGGAACATTACTACACAACTTGGTGTCATCTGCAAAAATAGAAATAGTGCTATCAATCCCATTCTCTATATCATTAATAAATAAGTTGAATAATAGTGGTCCCAGCACGGAACCCTGGGGTACACCACTTATAACCGGAGACCATTCAGAGTAGGAATCATTGACCACAACTCTCTTGAGCCAATTTTCAATTCAATTACAAACTATACTTTCTAAACCTATAAACTTTAGTTTACCAAATAGGCATCCATGAGAGACAGGTTTAACCCCTTCCCTCTTTAGCCACTTTTGCATCCTTTTATTTTTCTATGACCTCACAAGGCTTAGAACTTTAGCAGCAATTTCTCACATTTTCAAGAAAATTTCAAAAGGCTATTTTTACAGGGGCCAGTTCAGTTGTGAAGTGGTTTTGAGGCACTGGCGTAGCTATAGGGGTCGCAGCGGTCGCAATTGCGACCGGGCCCCGAAGCCAGGGGGACCACGGCCCCCCGCACCACATCAATAAAAAGTTACTATAGTAACTCGGGCCGCGGGCCCCTGTTACTATAGTAACATACTTTACTTACCTTCCTGGTTCCGGATCGCAGCGGAGGTCCTGACGTCAGGCGCTGTGCGCAGCGCATGACGTCACAGCGCTATGCACCGCGCACAGCATCGAGACGACAGAACTCCCGCCGCGGCCGAAGAGGAAGGTAAGGTTAGCCCTGACTGGCGGGGACCGACTCCCGGGACCCGCCAATCAGCTGTTTTGAAGGGGCCGCAGCACTCGTACGAGAGCTGCTCCCCTTCATTCCTGTCACTTCATTCCGGTCACTTCATTCCGGTCCCACTGTGAATCGGTGTCGGCGATTCACAGTGTGGGCGAGTAGTGAAATGAAGGGGAAGCAGCTCTCGTACGAGTGCTGCGGCCCTTTCAAAACAGCTGATTTGCGGGTCCCGGGTGACACATCAGCTATTGATGGCCTATCCTGTGGATAGGCCATCAATGTTTAGGGACTGCACAATCCCTAAGCCTTCGATGTAGCAGGCTTAGGGGGCCCATGAGACAGGATCACAGATTGTGTGATCCTGTCTGCTGGGCCCTGTATCTAAGCCAATCACATGGTAGGCTTAGATACATGGCCCATGTGTGATCCTGTCTGCTGGGCCCTGTATCTAAGCCAATCACACTGTAGGCTTAGATACATGGCCCATGCGTGATCCTGTCTGCTGGGCCCCGTATCTAATCCAACCACACTGTAGGCTTAGATACATGGCCCATGCGTGATCCTGTCTGCTGGGCCCTGTATCTAAGCCAATCACATGGTAGGCTTAGATACATGGCCCATGTGTGATCCTGTCTGCTGGGCCCTGTATCTAAGCCTACCACACTGTAGGTTTAGATACAGGGCCCCAGCACACAGTAATCTTATACTGTATAAGATTACTGTCTGCTGGACCCTGTATCTAAACCTACAGTGTGGTAGGCTTAGATACAGGGTCCCACAGACAGTATCACACATGGGCCCTGTATCTAAGCATAACACATGTGTTACTAATCATTTTTTGTGTGTTTTCTTACAGGTTCGGTCGTTGGACTACGTCGGATTCCAGGACTACTTCGATGACAGCTTTTTTTTTATTATTAATAAAATGGTTAATGAGGGCTGTGTGGGTTTTTTTTTTATTTCAATTAAATATTTTTTCTATGTCTTTGTGTTTTTTTTAAAAATTATATTACTACCGCCTTAGTAATGGCCGCCGGCTGATTGACAGCATCCATTGCTAAGGCGCGGCTTAGTGTTAGCCGGTGCAGAGGCTAACACTAACCCCCATTATTACCCCGGTACCAATCACCCCCAGGGGTGCTGGGAAGAGCCGGGTACGATCCAGTACCTGACCATCTGTAGTGATGGTCGGCCACTGGGGTGGCCGCAGGCTGGTATTATCAGGAGGGGAAAGGCCAAAAACAGTGGCCCTTCCCACCCTGGTAATGCTAGGCTGCTGCTGCTGCTTTATTGTATCTGGCTGGTTATGAAAAATTGGGGGGACCCCACGTCATTTAAAAAAAAAAAAATAATAATAATAATTGGAAAGAACGATGTGGGGTCCCCCCCCCCAATTTTCATAACCAGCCAGATACAACACAGCAGCAGCAGCAGGCAGCATTACCAGGGTGGGAAGGGCCACTGTTTTTGGCCTTCCCCAGCCTAATACTACCAGCCTGCGGCCACCCCGGTGCCTGGCCGTTTCTACAGATGGACGGGTACTGTTTCGTACCTGGCTCTTCCCAGTACTCCTGGTGGCAGTGGGTACCGGGCTAATAATGGGGGTTAGTGTAGCCTCTGCACCGGCTAACATTAAGCCTCGCCTTAGTAATGGAGGTTGTCAATCAGCCGGCGGCCAATACTAAGGCGGTGATAATAAAGTTTAAAAAGATACAAGCACATAGAAAAAATATTTTATTGAAATAAAAAAACACAACCCTCATTAACCATTTTATTGAGAATAAAAAAAACGCCGTCATTGAAGTCCTCGAATCCGAAGTCCAACAACCGAACCTGTAAAAAAACACAAACACACAAAAATAATCCGTAACACATAAAGAAGCAAAATTATTATTCTTACCTATCCTGGGTCCAGCGCTGACGCCGCAATGTCAGCGAGCTGAGCCCTGTATCTAATCCAATCATGTGTGATAATGTCTGCTGAGCTGTGTATCTAATCCAATCATGTGTGATACTGTCTGCTGAGCTGTGTATCTAATCCTATCATGTGTGATACTGTCTGCTGAGCTGTGTATCTAATCCAAGCATGTGTGATACTGTCTGCTGAGCCACTGTATCTAATCCTATCGTGTGTGATACTGCCTTCTGAGCCACTGTATCTAATCCTATCATGTGTGGTACTGTCTGCTGAGCCACTGTATCTAATCCTATCATGTGTGGTACTATCTGCTGAGCTGTGTATCTAATCCTATCATGTGTGATACTTTCTGCTCAGCCACTGTATCTAATCCTATCATGTGTGATACTGTCTGCTGGGCCACTGTATCTAATCCTATCATGTGTGATACTGCCTTCTGAGCCACTGTATCTAATCCTATCATGTGTGATACTGTCTGCTGAGCCACTGTATCTAATCCTATCCATAGTTTATAGGGTCGTAGTGCTATAGATATGCTATGCTTATACACACACTTTTTTTTGGGCGGACACATATGTATTGGGGCTATTTCCCTGACATTTTAAGCCCTGAGGGTATGTTCACACGGCAGCGTCTGTTACGGCTGAAATTACGGTGCTGTTTTCAGGAGAAAACAGCACTGTAATTTCAGCAGTAATGGCATGTGCAGGCGTCTTTCGCTGCGTCCATTACAGACGTAATTGGAGCTGTTTTTCTATGGAGTCCATGGAAAACGGCTCCATTTACGTCTGAAGAAGTGACAGGCACTTCTTTGACGCGGGCGTCTTTTTTACGTGCCGCCTTTTGACAGAGGCACAGAACATCGTAAGACCGATTCAAATGAATGGGCAGATGTTTGCCAACGCTTTTGAGCCGCATTTTCGGACGTAATTCAATGCTAAAACGCCAGAATTACGTCCGTAAATAGGGTGTGTGAACCCAGCCTTAGTGACGCCCCCGGCTGCTAGTGCTGCATTGTTGGGTCACTTAGGAGACCCAGCGATGCAGCTGAAAGCTGCGGACCGTCGGCAATGAGAAGTTTGCAGGGAGGGGGGCCCAGTAAGAATTCTTGCATCGGGGCCCATGAGCCTTTAGCTACGCCCCTGTTTTGAGGGCCTTACATATTAGAAACCCCCAAAAAGTCACCCCATTTTAAAAACTTCACCCCTCAAAGTATTCAAAACAGCATTTAGAAAATGTCTTAACCCTTTACACATTTCACAGGAATTAAAGCAAAGTAGAGGTGAAATTTACAAATTTCATATTTTTTTGCAGAAATAAATTTTTAATACAATTTTTTTTATAACACAGAAGGTTTTACCAGAGAAATGCAACTCAATATTTGTTGCCCAGTTTCTGCAGTTTTAGGAAATATCCCACATGTGGCCGTAGCGTGCTACTGGACTGAAGCACCGGCCTCAGAAGCAAAGGAGCACCTAGTGGATTTTGGGGCCTTATTTTTGTTAGAATATATTTTAGGCACCATGTCAGGTTTGAAGGGCTCTTGCGGTGCCAAAACAGTGAAAATCCCCCAAAAGTGACCCCATCTGGGAAACTAGACACCTCAAGGAAATTATCTAGGGGTGTAGTGAGCATTTTGACCGCACAGGTTTTTTACAGAAATTATTGGAAGTAGGCTGTGAAAATTAAAATCAACATTTCTTCAAAGAAAATGTAGGTTTAGCGATTTTTTTTCTCATTTCCACAAGGACTAAATGAGAAAAAGCATCACAAAATTTGTAAAGCAATTTCTCCCGAGTAAAACACTACCCCACATGTGGTAATAAATGGATATTTGGACACACGGCAGGGCTTAGAAGGGAAAGAGCGCCGTTTGGCTTTTGGAGCTCAAATTTAGCAGGAATGGTTTGAGAGGCGATGTCACATTTACGAAGCCCCTGAGGGGACAAAACAGTGGAAACCCCCCACAAGTGACCCCATTTTGGAGACTACACCCATTGAGGAAATTATCTAGGGGTATAGTGAGCGATTTGACACCACAGTTTTTTTGCAGAAAATATTGGAAGTAGGCCCTGAAAATAATAATCTACATTTTTTCAAAAAAAATCTAGGTTTAGCTAATTTTTTCTCATTTCCAGAAGGACTGAAGGAGAAAAAGCACCACAAAATTTGTAAAGCAATTTCTCCCGAGTAAAGCAATACCCCACATGTGGTAATAAACGGCTGTTTGGACACACGGCAGGGCTTAGAAGGGAAACAGCACTATTTGGCTTTTTGAGATCACATTTAGCAGGAATGGTTTGCGGAGGCCATGTCACATTTGCAAAGCCCCTGAGGGGACAAAACAATGAAAACGCCCAAAAAGGGACTCCATTTAGGAAACTACACCTCTTGAGGAATTCATCTAGGGGTGTAGTAAGCATTTTGACCCCACAGACGTTTCATAGAATTTATTAGAATTAGGCAGTGAAAATAAAAACAGTCCTTTTTCTTCAATAAGACGTAGCTTTAGCGCAAATTTTTTCATTTTCTCAACAAATAAAGGGAAAAAAGAACCCAAAATTTGTAAAGCAATTTCTCCCGAGTACGGCAATACCCCATATGTGGTCATAAACTGCTGTTTGGGCAAACGGCAGGGCTCAGAAGGAAAGGACCGCCATTTGGAGTGCAGATGTTGCTGGATTGGTTTCTGGGCGCCTGTGGGCCCAAAACAGTGGAAACCCCCCAGAAGTGACCCCATTTTGGAAACGACACCCCTCAATGCATTTACCAAGGGGTGTAGTAAGCATTTTAACCCTGCAGGTGTTTTGTAGAAATTAGTGTTCACTCGATGTTGCAGAGTGAAAATGGGATTTTCTTCCATAGATATGCCAATATGTGGTGCCCGGCTTGTGCCACCATAACAAGACAGCCCTCTAATTATTATGCGGTGTTTCCCGGTTTTAGAAACACCCTACATGTGGCCCTAATCTTTTGCCTGGACATATGACAGGGCTCAGGAGTGAAGAGTACCATGCGGAGTGGAGGCCTAATTTGGCGATTTACAAAGTATTGGTTCACAACTGCAGAGGCTCAGATGTGAAATAATAAAAAGAAACCCCTGAGAAGTGACCCCATTATGGAAACTGCACCCCTCAAGGCATTTATTAAGAGGTGTAGTGAGGATTTTCACTCAACAGGTCTTTTCCATAAATGAATGCACTGCGGATGGTGCAAATTAAAAATTTATATTTTTCCCTAGATATGCCATTTAGTGGCAAATATGTCATGCCAAGCTTATGACACTGGAGACACACACCCCAAAAATTGTTAAAAGGGTTCTCCCGGGTATGACAATGCCATATATGTTGAAGGAAACTGCTGTTTGGGCACGCTGTAGGGTTCAGAGCCGAGGGAGCACCATTTGGCTTTTGGAGAGCGGATTTTGCTTGGTACTAAATTTGTTTGAGTATTGCTGGTGTTTTATAATGTGGGGGTACATGTAAGCGGGGCGGAGTATATAAGGGGCATAGTCAGGTGGTATGAAAAAAAATTAATAATCCATAGATGTGTGTTACGCTGTGAAGCAATCCTTTCCGCACAGGCCAGTGTCGCACTGATAAATGGTGTAATTTCTTATCCCCCTTTTGGTCCACACTCTGCACCTTTGTAGTTTGAGGAATTTTGCTGGGAAGTGTTGTCCTGGTATAATACGGGCACCGTCGCTTCCAGCGGATATGTTTGGGCCCTCCCTTTCCTGGTTCCCTAATTTTAGGTCCTTGATAAATCACCTCTTCAAACAGAAGAAATGTTCCCCTCGGGCACAACTGCATATTTTTTTATTTCCTGACTTATTGGAGCCATAACTAATTTTATTTTTCATAGACGTAGCGGTATGAGGGCTGGTTTGTTGCGGGACGAGCTGTAGTTATTATTGGTACCATTTTGGGGTACATGTGAATTTTTGATCACCTTTTATCCTATTTTTTGGGATGCCAGGTAAACAAAAAAATGCAATTCTGGCACAGCTTTTTTCGGTTTTTTTATACAGCGTTCACCATGCGTTATAAACTACATGTTAACTTTATTCTGTGGGTCAGTACGATTCTGGCGATACCTAATTTATAGCATTTTTTTATGTTTTACATCTTTTTTCACAATAAAATTACTTTTGTAAAAAGAATGTATTTTTTTTCTGTCGCAAAGTTGTGAGAACCATAACGTTTTAATTTTTTTGTCGACGGAGGTGTATGAGGGCTTGTTTTTTGCGGCACGAGCTATAGTTTTTATGGGTAACATTTTTGGATACGTGCGACTTTTTGATCACTTTTTATTCTAATATTTGTAGGGCAAAGTGACTAAAAAACAGAAACTCTGGTAATGTTTTTTACGTTTTTTTTTACGCTGTTCACCGCGTGCAATAAATAATACAATATTTTGATACCTCAGGTCGTTACGGTCGTGGCGATACCAAATACATATGGTTTATTATTATTTTTCAATAATAAAGGACTTGATAAGAGTAAAAGGGGGATTGTGTTTTATTTGATTACTTGAAACTTTTATTGTTTTCAAACTTTTATTTTTTGCACTTTTTTTTACACTTTTTTACACTTTTTTATACTTTTTTTACACTTTTCTTCAAGTCCCACTAGGGGACTTGAAGGTCCAACGGTCATATATTTTTTTTTCTAATACATTGCACTACCTATGCAGTGCAATATATTAGATCTGTCAGTCATTCACTGACAGCAAGCCGATTAGGCTTCGCCTCCCGGCGGGGCCTAATAGGCTTCCGTAATGGCAGAGCAGGAGACCATTGTGTCTCCTGTTGCCATAACAGCAGTCGTCAGTCCCGATTGCCTGTCAGGGCTGGCGATCTGCTAGTAACCGCTACGATGCAGTAATCGCTTTCGATTGCTGCATCGAAGGGGTTAATGGCAGGGATCGGAGCTAGCTCCGGTTCCTGCCGTTACAGGTGGATGTCAGCTGTACAGTACAGCTGACATCCACCGCTGATGACGCCGGATCAGCTCCTGACCCGGCGCCATCTTGCCGGCAGCTACGGAAGCCGATCAGGCTCCGCCGCCGGGCGGATCTTGACCGGCTTCGGTGCTAGGCAGACCGGGAGGCCAGTATTAGGCCTCCGGTTGCCATTGCAGCCACCGGAACCCCGGCAATTTCATTGCTGGGGCTCCGATGAGCTGCAAACACCTTAAGTGCAGCGATCGCGTTTGAGCGCTGCACTTAAGGGGTTAATGGCGGGGATCGAAGCTAATTTCGGTCCCCGCCGTTACAGTCGGATGTCAGCTGTAAGATACAGCTGAGATCCGGTGATGATGGCACCGACTCAGTTTCTGAGCCGGTGCCAAACATTTGACGTACATGTACGGCATTTTGCGGGAAGTCAATGCTTTCCATGACGTACATGTACGTCAAATGTCGGGAAGGGGTTAAACGCCTTTGCAAAGTCAAAAACACTATGACAAGGCGACCTCTATTCGGTGGGAACCTATGCTGCACATACACCCACAACTGGGACTAAGCCTACATATATTTGGGGATGGTAGGGACCAGCAGGTTGTAAGAAGATTTAGCAGTAATGCATATTTATTTGTATTTAGTGGCTTAGGTGGCATTAGTGTTCACAGTGTGTTGTCGCCATTTCTTTTTCTGCTGTATATTTGCAGTCACAGGTGTTCTTGCACCTGCATACTCGTCAAATTTTTGTGTTGTTTATGTGATCCATATATGTGGAGTTAGTGACTGCCTCCATTTATGATCTTGCACTCTTCCCATTCTGCCCTGGGTGATTTTAATTAGTTTAATGCTGGTTCCTACCATCCCCAAGCATATGTAGGCTTAGTCCCAGTTCTGGGTTTATGTGCAGCGTAGGTTCCCACCTCATAGAGGTCGCCTTGCCGTGGCAGGTGTGCTCACACAATTTGATAAAAATGTGCACTAAGAACCTACCTATTGTAAGTAGATTTAGCAGTAATGCATATTTATTTATATTTAGCGGCTTAGGTGACATTCGTGTTCGCAGAGTGCTATCGCCATTTTCTTGTGTAACATATTCGGAGAGCCATAACTTCTTTATTTTTTATCATTGATGGAGCTGTGTGAGGACTTGTTTTTTGCGGGGCGTGCTGTACTTTTTGTACCATTTTCATGTACATCTGACTTTTTGATCACTTTTTTTCAATTTTTTTGGGGAGGTAAAATGACAAAAAACAGCAATACTGGCGTGTTTTTTCTGTTTGTTGTTTTACGGCGTTCACTGTGCTGGTTAAATAACATTATATTATAATAGTTTGGACTTTTACAGACGCGGCGATGCCAATTATGTTTATTTTAATGACATTACTTTAGGGGGAAAATGGGAAAGATTTTTTTTTAAATGTATATTTGTTTTATTTATATATTAAAAAAAACTTCAACCACTTTTATTTTTTTTAGTACCCTTAAGTAAGTAATCATCGCCTTAAGGGTATGTTCACACGGCCGTAAACTTCCGAAAAACGGCCAAAAAATTGGAAGCAGAACGCCTCCAAACATCTGCCCATTGATTTCAATAGGAAAATGGCGTTCTGTTCCGACGGAGCGTTTTTCGCAGCGTTTTTTTACGCGTAAAAAAACGCCCGCAAAAAAGAAGTGCAGGGCACTTCTTGGGACGTTTTCAGAGCCATTTTCCATAGACTCTCTTGAAAAAAGCTCCAAAAACTGCAGTAAAAAACGCAGCGAAAATCACGAGTGGCACAAAAAACTTCTGAAAATCAAGAGCTGTTTTCTCTTGAAAACAGCTCCGTATTTTGAGAAGTTTTTGACTCTGCGTGTGAACATACCCTTAGGGTGTGTTCACACGCACTGTTTTCAGATGTAATTCGGGCATTTTACGCTTCGAATTCCACCTGAAAAAACGCCCCTAATATGCCTACAAACATCTGCCCATTGCTTTCAATAGGAATTACGATGTTCTGTTCCCACGAGCCTTTAATTTACGCGTCGCTGTCAAAATACGGCGCGTAAAATGACAGCTCGTCAAAAGAAGTGCAGGTCACTTCTTGGGCCGTTTTTGGAGGCGTTTTTCATTGACTCTATTGAAAACAGCTCCAAAAACGGTCGTAAAAAAAACGCAGCAAAAAACGCAGTGAAAATCGCGAGTGGCTTAAAAAACTTTTTTGGTCACTGCATGTGAACATACGCTAACAGTGTGTGTGTGTGTGTGTGTGTGTGTGTGTGTGCGTGCGTGCGTGCGTGCGTGCGTGCGTGCATGCGTATAGTTATCAGTGTGTGTTATCTGTGGCGTTATATGGGACTGCAGGTAACATCTACTACATTATCTGTACTCAAAGTTATCACTGTGTGTTTTCTGGTGTTACATAGGACTGCAGGTAACATCTACTACATTATCTGTACTCAGAGAGTCATCACTGTGTTATCTGTGGTGTTATATAGGACTGCAGATAAGATCTACTACATTATCTGTACTCAGATAGTTATCACTGTATTATCTGTGGTGTTACATAGGACTGCAAGTAACATCTACTACATTATCTGCACTGTGTCTATATGTGCCTGTGTGGGTATATGTGGGTATGTATGTGAATGTGTCTTTGTGCTTGTTTATATGTGACTGTATGTCAGTGGCGTCACTAGGCATTTAGAATCGTGGCTTGTGACCCGGATAAAAAGTCAACTGCCCGAACCACTGACAAGCGCCTTATGAAAAAAATGTTTGTTTTTTTTCCTTAACGCACTGCTGCCTCTGGCTTGTGGCAGCATGCATAGTGGGTACCTGGCGTTACTCCTCCTCTCCAACACGGTGCTCGATGTATAAGCACGTGACGTTCCTGGACTCCGGCTGGGCAAGCCCCTGACATCACGGTTCATATATTTACAGTGATGTCAGGAGCAGCGCAGGAGTCCCAGGCAGAGAGCTAGAAGCGGCTCTACTCCGGGACTCAAGCTCTGAGGAAGCTCCAAACACCACTGTCCATATATGGACAGTGATGTCAGGAGCAGAGCTGGTGTCCCAGGCAGAATGCTAGTAGTTCTTTGCTCTGGGACTCTGGCTCTGGGAGAACCCCTGACAACACTGTCCATATATGGACAGTGATGTCAGGAACAGAGATGGAATCCCAACAGAGCGCTAGTAGCGCTCTGCCCGGGACTTTGGCTCTGGGATTGCCCCTGACATCATTGTTCATACTGTATATGGACAGTGATGTCAGGGGCTTTCCCAGAGTTCTGGAGCAGAGCCTATACTAGTGCTCTCCTCTGGGACTCCTTCTCTGGGGTTGCCCCTGACATCACATTCCAGTCCAGGAGGATCCCCTGACGTCACTCTGGCTGGGTGTGTGTGTGTGTGTATATGGCACTATCTACAAGGGCGCGTGTGTGGCATTATCTACAGTGGGCACTGCAGCATTATCTACAGGGGGCACTGTGGCACTATCTACAGAGGGCATTGTGCCATTATCTACGGAGGGCACTGTGGTATTATCTACAGAGTGCACTGTGGCACTATCTACAGAGGGCACTATGGCACTATTTACAGAGGGCACTGTGGCATTATCTAGGGAGTGTGGCATTATCTACAGAGGGCCCTGTGGCACTATCTACTACAGAGGGCACTGTGGCACTATCTAAAGACAGCACTGTGGCAATATCTAAAGAGGGCATTGTGGCACTATCTAAGAAGGGGCTGCCCAATCTTGACATTCTTGTGTCTGCCAAATGCTAACAACTGAGCCGCCGGACTGGAAAACGGGATTGTTAAAATACCCATAGAGTAAACTCGCAAATTTCCGGTACATTTAAACCTAGTGGTATTATTGTAGTAATTTGGTATTGTTATAGTAATGTAGTATTATTATAGTAATGTAGTATTTTTATAGTAATGTAGTATTATTATAGTAATGTAGTATTGTTATAGTAATGTATTATTATAGTACTGTAGTATTATAGTAGTGTAGTATTATTATGATGTAGTATTATTATTATAGTAATGTAGTATTCTTACAGTACTGTAGTATTATTATAGTAATGTAGTATTGTTATAGTAGTTAAAATAACGAATTGATTAACAATAATTTTGTATTGTATCAAATTTGAAAGTAATGCGGCCTGTCAACTTCGCATTTTTTCTATGTGTGGCCCATTTACCCAGCCGAGTTTGAGACCCCTGTTCTAAACAGAATAAATTTATGTACATTTTAGTGTGAGAACTTATATAGCCCAAGAAAACCCATTAAAGGGGTTGTCCCAAGATTAAATATCCCCTAACCACAGGATAGGTGATAATATGCTGATCGGTGGAGGTCCGACCGCTGGGATCCCCACCTATCACAAGGGTCCGTTCCTCTGAATAGAGTGGCGGTCAAACATGCGCCCTGCTGCTCCAATCATTCTCTTTAGCACTGCCGGAGATAGCCGAGCCCTGTACTCGGCTGTCTCCTGCAGCCCCATAGACCGTGAATGGAGCAGCAGTGTACATGCTCGACCGCCGCTCCATTCAGAGGACAGGTTCTACATTTGTTAAGTACAAAAGACATGACCCTAATGTGAATAGAGTTTAAGGCTCTGCTCAAACTGGTTTCATGGCTACTGTGTTTAGAGGATATATGACAGATCTTTTATACTGGATCTGTCAGTTTTTTTTGTGTTTTCTTTTTAACATATCGAATAATACAGCATTCTACTGTACACTACACAAAAACCTGATGGAAAAGAGCAAATGCTAAACGCTCTGTTCACACTTACACTTGTTCTTTTTTATCAGAAAAACCTGTTGGACCCATTATAATTTTTTTTAAATGCCGGTATAAAAAAAACGCCCCGTCTGAACGAAACGCCGTTTTTCCCATTAAAAATCAAACGCAGTTATACTGTGGTTATTAAACCAGGTATTGGTACTTTTGGCAAAGCTTGTCAGCAGAGGGAAACATGAAGTGCTCTAAAATATTCTGGTAGACGGCTGTGTTGACTCTGGACTTGATATAACACAGCGGACCAACACTGTTGCTCAGTGGTCCAAAGTCCTGTTTCAGATGAAAGTAAATTTTGCATTTCATTTGGAAATCAAGGTCCCAGAGTCTGAAGGCAAAGTGGAGAGACACTCAATCCAAGTTGCTTGCGTTCCAGTGTGAAGTTTCCAAAGTCAGTGATGGTTTGGGGAGCCATGTCATCTGCTGGTGTTGGTCCACTGTGTTATATCAAGTCCAAAGTCAACGCAGCCGTCAATACAGGAAATTTTCGAGCACTTCATGCTTCCCTCTGCTGAAAAGCTTTATGGAGATGTGATTTCATTTTCCAGCAGGACTTGGCAGCTGCCCACACTGCCAAAAGTACCAATACCTGGTTTAATAAGAACAGTATTTGCAATGTCCGTGGCTGCGGGCCGTCAGCTCCAACCTCCCCCTAACAGCTGCAGCCACGAGTCGGCAATCGCTGTCAGCGAGCTGTGCCCTATATCTAAGCCTATTACATGTGGTAAAGTCTGCTGAGCCACTGTATCTAATCCTATCCATAGCTATAGGGTCGTAGTGCTATAGTTATGCTGTCTGACCTGACATTTTAAGACATTAGGGACGCCCCTGGCTGCTATTGCTGCATCGTTGGGTCATGTAGGGGACCCAGCGTTGCAGCTGACAGCTGCGTGCCATCAGCCATGAGAAGTTGGGACGACGACCAAAGAAGGACTTTTGCACCAGGGCCCATGAGCCTTTAGCTACGTGTATCAAAAAGCCTTGGGCGCCTGTGTACCTGTTGCCGGTTCACCGATTGTCCTCCCATGGACCACTTTTGGTAGGTACTCACCACTGCACATCGGAACCACCCCACAAGACCTGCCGATTTGGTAATGCTCTGACTCAGTCATCTAAACATCACAATTTGGCCTTTGTCAAAGTTTCTCAGATCCTTACATTTTTCCTGCTTCCAATACATCAACTTCTAGGACCGACTGTTCACTTGCTGCCTTAATATTTCCCACCCATTGACAGCTGCCATTGTAAGGAGGTAATCAATGTTATTCACTTCACCTGTCAGTTGTTTTAATGCTATGACTGAACAGTCTATATATATATATATATATATATATATATATATTTGTATACTGTATATGTGTGTGGAATTGCTGCGTTTTTCATTGGAGATGTCTCCATCTCCTAACATTGGGAAAAACGCAGCAATTTACGCACCATTTTCTGCCACAAAAAAACTTAGGAAATGGTGAGTTTTTTTCGCAGCTGAAAACCTTTGACTTTCAACAGAATTGCTGCAGAAATTTTCTGTAGCAATTCCGTTGAGTGTGGACAAGCCCTTAAAGTGACAGGTCTTGCTGGTGCCTTCTGAGGAACCCCTGACCACCTTCCATGAAACCCTGGTTGGGAATCACTGCATTACACAAATAACCCGTACATACTTGTTCCTTTCTCTACTCTACATTATTTTTTTTAAAAACCTGTCCCCTCCAGATTTCATAAATGTTCCCAAAAAAGGTTGCAAATGGAGACTAATCTCTATCTCTATATATATATAAAAATTTATTTCTATTGTCTAATGTCTGTTGTCTGTTGCATGTTCTTTATGCACGGCCAAACGACTGGATCAATCTGCACCAAATTTGGCAAATAAGTAAATTATGCGCTTCCGAAGGTTTAGACTGGGTTTCAGTTCTCTAGGACCTATTATTCTCGACATATTCACAAAAGCAAATATGACACCACTGGCTTCCACATCAAGAACCTTCCTCCATATCACATCAGATGACCTGTATTAGCCAATATAAGCTTGCCGGTTCTTCATTCTTAGCCTCACTGACATACACACCATTTTAGACCAGGTTTCCATAACAACCAAGCCATTTTTCTTTACTCAACGTGTTACTCACTGTAAACGAACTGTACCTATACTGGATTTCAGCATTCTCATAAACTGAAACCCTTTAATACCAGTGATGCCTCCAAAAAGGAACCCTGCAATTAGACGAAGAACTCCTGTGGCAAAGCGCGTGGCTGCTGCCCGAGCTGCGGAAATCTCTCAACAGAACCAAGCCTGTGGATTTCAGCATTCTCATAAATTGAACCCCTTTCAGACCAGTCATGACTTCAAAAGGAACCCTGTACTTGGACTTTATTAGATATGTCAGCTTCATATCAGTAGGAAATTAAGTTTTTAACCACACACACAAACAACAAACAAATAGACCAGTGTGAACCCAAGGTAACTCTGTTATTCTATGTTGCAAAAGTAAAGGTCTGTTTGTCGTTCTCTATAGGCATCCGAACACTGAACCATTTGACACCAAATTTGGCACATAGGTACATCGGGTATTCAGGAAGGTATTCATAAATGTCCCAACCTTGCTGTTGTTCTCTCTTATCAGCCATTATCACATTATTACAGACATTCGCTTTTATAGTAAAGATGTTTTTATCTGGCAGTAGCAGGTAGTGCACGTTACAAGATAATCCTAGATGGGAAGGTACATGGGAGTGGTTACCCATAGCAACCAGATTACTGATGGAGGAAAAATGCATTACTAGCTGCAGAGACTCCTCTTGTCTAACTGCAAGCTGATCAAATGCGTTATACTGCTGCTCGAGCTGCTGAAACTCCTCAGCACAATTGGGCTTTCTCAGCAACACATCAGACAGGTGGCTCTCAGAAGCCCAGAGACTCCTGCCCAAACCCAGGCCAGAAAGCAAGCTGATAGAGCACATCATGTTTAGCATGCTAATGAGTGGGCATTCATGCATGATGCTGTTCTCAATTATGATCCAACCATAGTCTATGGCCAACTGATAATAAAACTGCCAATGTTATTAATCAACAGGCTCTGTCACAGTCTTATGACTCCATTTCCTACCAGTTTAACTGTTAGGTATTTAGGAAGTTAGAATTTAAATAAACAGTGTGTAACTGCCGGGGTATATAGGGCTACTAGCGATTTCCCCGTAAACCAAGAAAATACGAGGGCATGGATTGGCCTCCTGGGCACTCGAACAAATACAATGAACACACAAACAGACAGACCGACATGTTAGCACCAGGTACTTTTTCTAGTAAATGATAAATGATAGTTTTGTCTAATCCACAATAGTTAACTAAATACACACTGGATTTTAGATGTTGGAGAATCGTGGCTAAATTCAAAATGTGATTTGGAATGTATTTTCTACCTCAATTATGGAAACAGTTGTATATACTTAAATAATTGCATTGGAAATGCACACAGGTTCTGCTAAATAATTTTAATAACTTAAATCTTAACAAGAATTGGAGAAATATCGGTTTCAGCAGGTTATGGCGCACCGATGTCCCTATTCATTAGGATAATTGCCTTTACATAGGACTTGTAAAAATAGTCTTATTGCAATCAAGTCAAATGTTAATCAAGGACTCATCGTGTCATAAGACATGATGCCGACTGAAGACCCAGCTTGAGAAAATTATATTAAAAAAAGGACATTCAGAATAGACTTTTTAATCACGTTAAGATACAAACAGGACTTTGCTTTACACAAAATGTAAAAAGTCCTTTAAAATAGAGACACATAACAAACTCAATTATTATAGTGTATAGCTATGATAGTGAACTAAATAGAAATATAGTATAGAAATAATTGATTAACTATTAATAGGCAGAAAGGGCAATGTACTTTTTTCTATCCCTTATTTTTTACATTTAATTAAATGAGATAACAGATGAGAAAAACGGATGTGATAGTTTTTTCCTGATATACAGTATATGATAAAGGTAAGACCCAATTTATAGGAATGTTCTTCTGATATACACATTAGCATAGTAACGGTGAGCTGAAATTATTAGAAATTACTTTCTGATATACAGCATAATATACTAAAGTTGAGTCGCAATTATTAGATATTCTCTTCTGATATACAGCATAATATACTGAAAGTGAGCTGCAATTGTTAGATATTTTTATCTGATAAACAGAATAATACACTAAAGTTTAACCGCAATTATTAGACATTTCCTTCTGATAAACAATATAGCACACTAAAGATGAGCCGCAATTATTAGACATTTTCTTCTGATAAACGTTATAATACGCTAAAGGTGAGCTGCAATTATTAGACATTTCTTTTTGATATACGATTTTTATATAGTATACTAAAGGGGAGCCACAATTTTTTAGCAGAAATTTGTTACCTGGTTTAAACTAAAGTATATCAAAGATGAGTCCATATTTTTACAAATTCATTACCTGGAATACAGTATAGTGTATTAAAGCAATTATTCGAAACTTTCTTGGGAATCAATGCTACAGGTACAGTGTTTGTTAATATAAAACACGTCCAAGGATGAGTTCCATATGCACAAATGCCTCTTTATAGATTCCTGATCCATGGACAAGGTATACGTAAATAAAGATCTGAGCTCTTACACTGAATTGCAACTCACAGCGTATTACAAAGTGTACACACATTCTGTTTTGTGATAAATTCGCTTCTTTGACTAAATCCTGGAGAAGCCCTTTAAGAGAATATACTGCCAGTAACACAGTAGCATAAATTTTAACATTTACTGATAGAATATGAAACAATTAATAGTGTCGGACATCAAGAACACAATAATGTGTCCCATGCACGGGTAAGGTCTGATATATTGACCTCTTTTATTTTCCAGTGTGAACATGGCTAGGCTGTCTGCCTTTTTGTAGCTCACACAGATGGAACATAGGCACTAACAATACACAGCAGGGGGACAATGAGATCCATAGCACACACAGGCTGAGTCAGGTCCAGCACTGATATGCGTCCACAATGGGGATTCTATGCACCACCTACACGTCAATGCTTGGGGTGTCTCTAAAGTCTGACGACAGCTGGAGTGTTTAGCCTTGCAAGAATCCATCCAGATGAAAAGATCCGGTCGACCCTTTCACACAGTCTCTCTGTCTGCCGAACTACTCTGCTGCTACTCTGGAATCTGGGAGCCCCAAACAAAAAGCATTCAGTCTGGTCACTGCTGCTTCTCATACACAGATGTCCTAGAGCCATTCCTGGCATTGTTGCCCTCTATCTCTGCTAAGCTATCAGAGGGAAACATTTCAGATGCTTTCCTACGCATTGGAGCCTCTGAATTAACTGCCCTTTAATCAGTTACAAACAATGATAATGAGAATAGGAGAACAATGCCGTCATGTGAAGCGGACCATAGTATTAATATGCGGCAGATGTAAAAAGATAGAATTTCATAATACATTATAACATGTTTAATATACCCTGGCAGGGTTGTATTACTGTTAGTGCCACTATAGACACTGTTTGCGAGTTTACGCTAAATCTACTATTAGGCCCTTACATTTAATGTCTTACAAATATTTTATTACTCCCTCTCAATGCTTTGCAACATCAATTTACCTTAGTTTTTGTTTTTACTAGATTATTTGAAGATATTAATTTTACGTCATTTAAGTCTACTTCCACCACAACTATAACTTCAGTACATGGAATCTGCTATTTGATATGTACTAAAATAGAGCAAATTTATCAATGTTTTGCAGCTTTAAAGAGGACATGCCATCAAAGAAATTGATAGCATATTGTTAGGATCAATGTCTGAATGGTGGTGATCCGGCTTAAGGGCCGAAAAAAAAGATTTTGAGTATTTTCTGCTGACTGCCGGTGCCCTTTCGTGGCAGAAACGAGCGCAACATACGCCGATCAAAGACAGATTTCTATGGAAAAGTTGATCTGTCATGTTGGATTTTTCAGTCGTTATCTTATAAAAGTACAGAGCACATATTAAAGAGAGTCTGTCACCAGAAATCAAAGCAGCAGCCCAGTAACCTAGCACTATACCCGGATATAGTATAATGTAATCGGCGCATGCGCAGTACAGCCGATTAGACCATTTAAACTGCAGTGATGTACTGCGCATGCGCAGATTCGGAAGCAGAGGCGTGGGCGTGCTCATGGAGAATACGGGGGTGATCATGGCTTCTACACTGCCTGACCCTGTCAATAAAAGAAGGAAGGAAGGTAGGGACGGACTGGGGATAGAAGGTAGAGCAGTTTGGAGCAACAGTGATGCCCTCGTTGCTCCAAAAAGTGCATTTGCATATAAGGAATAGTGATTATCACTGCAACAGAGCCTCTCAGATGAAGAATGAAAACTGTCAGATTCAGGTGAGGCTATACTATATTACTGTGCTGCTGCTTTGATAGGCCAATTTCTGGTGACAGGCTCCCTTTAAACACATCAAACATGGTGCATAGCTAGCGTCTATTTTATAACAATAAAGTTTGTGCCATGTGCAAATGTTGAAGCAATGGGTTTGAAAGGGATTGAAGTAAAACTGTTTTATAGCGCACTCCTTCAAGTCTTCATGAAACTAAGTTGCTTGTGTGACCAACAGCAATTATACCTCTAATGCTTGGGTGTAACTATGGGGGTGTCGAGATTGCAGATTCATCCAGGCTCTGGTGCCTGAGGGACCCCAAAATCAATCCTTCTGGCACATTAGAAGACTGCAGTACATTATTTGAAGTAGCCCAGTGACGGATGCTGCGCACAAAGTAATTCCCTCGGGTGACCTGTCGATATGTTATAAAGATAGGGCGTACAATGTTAATCTTTACTTTTACCTCAAGGTTTCACATAGTGTCCTTATGTTCCCCACCCCTCCTGGGAATCTCTGTATTAAATTATAAACTGTAAAACCCACACTTCAGCACCGTGAACTGGAAATCTCCTTCCTTTCTTAATGGACAAAGACAAGCAGTGTTGGTGCATAACTCCATAATGAATAATTTGCTGGAGTTTCCCTTTAAAATATTTCCTGTAGGAGCAATCAACGTCCCTAAGCTTTCCTTCCAAATATGCAAATAATAAGAACGAGTCCAAGACAAAGAAAAGTCCCCTCATACTTGTAATGCCTGGCATATTAGTCAAAGGCTGCTTGCTTATTATTCTGTGTTTAGAAAATGAAAGGAAACATTAAATGCCAAAATCTCTTAATAATGGACAACGAGCATAAACATTATTGGTCCCATGCCATAAACCTATGATAAAGGGTGCTCCCGGCAGCGGGACTACCTCTTCCCCCTATTCTCAGGAGGGCAAAATGAGAAGTGGACAGGGATTGTTGAAGGTGGTCAAGAGATGGGGAACAAATTCAATTGATGTGAGAAGTTGTTTGCATGCACGTAATTAAAAATAACAATTGACATTATAAAACATTCTGATCTATTAAATCTTAACCCCACCCTCTAACCTATGCCCCATCATAATATTTTTATACCCAAACCTAAATCTACTGTATATTCTCCTAGCTGCCATACTTCTAGAAATAAGTCTTCCCTGGTAGGAGGCATTGGGCAGTACCTGTCATCTAGGCACATCGTGGGGACAGCTCATCTGCATTGAGGGACTGTATGGCAATAGCAGGGAGAAGAAAAAGGCCCAGGGGCAGATATTTTTATTGTGATACATGATTTAAGAAAGAATATGTAATACATAGTACACATTGGTGCTTAAATAGTCTTTGGACAGAACAATCTACAGTAACTGGTTTTGTGCATCCGTTGTGTATTCTACTGCCTATAGAACAAAATACCAGTGCTAGACGACACAGTATTTTTAGATTAAGGAAAAATTAAGCATGGTTTGATCTATTAAAATACTAGATGGTAGTCCTTGCAGTATACTTTGCATTGCATTGTATGAGGGACAGAACACACAATTCATGAGTTACACCATTCTGGACTGTTAGGCTTCGTTCACATCTGCGCTAGGGCTCTGTTCCGACTGAGCTTTCCGTCGGAACGGAGCCCTGACAGACACAAACGGAAACCGTAGGTTTCCATTTCCATCGCCATTGATTTCAATGGTGACGGATCTGGTGCCAATGGTTTCCGTTTGTCTCCGTTGTGCTAGGGTTCCGTCGTTTTGAAGGAATCAATAGCGTAGTCATATCCGTTTGTGTCAGTCAGGGTCCCACTCCGATGGAACGTCGGAACGGGAACCTTTCGCAGATCTGAACGTCTAAAAACTGTGCACATAGTACTGTATAGGCTATTTTATTGGCAATGTAAATTAAGTCTTCCCTAGCGTCCTTTTTTTTTACATTTTGTGCTAACAAATCTAATCTTTTAGAGGGGAACTTGAGACAATTGGAATCACTTCTTGCTAAACCTACGGTAGGTCACTGTGCAACTACTGTTACTACGATCGTTAATCCCCATACATTTCCATCATGTCAGTAGCACATCTCCCTGTTTAGGCAAGGAGATGTGCTGCCAATGATAATATTTAAAGCTGCATAAACGATACAATCAGCCAGAGAACGAGCGTTTGCATGTTTGTCGGATGATCGTTGCCATGTTTGCATAGGGCAATGATCGGGATCAGCGCTTGTTTGTCTGATAATTTGCCTGTGTAAAACTGCCTTATAATGTACAATGTAGGGCACATAAACAGAACTGGCATTCGTGTTTGTAATTGAAAACATAAGGAGAGATGTAAGGTTGCAGTCACATGTGGCAGATTTTGTTTTAGAAATTTTCTTCGACTGAAAATCAGTTCCATGTATCTGAATAGAAATTTCAGAAATCCATTCACCTGCTGCAGAAACAACCCCATTCAGATGAATGGTTCTGATTTTCAGTCGCAGAACATTTCTGCAACAAAATCGACCTCGTGTGACTGCACCCTAATATGGTTCAGGTTGGAACATGGGTATAACAGGACTCTCAACTAGAAGTCAACCTTTCTGTTTTAGAAAATGGTACCACTAAATAATTTTAAATTATTTATCAGCTAATAGCAAAAATAGGGCACACAAAGAGAAAGCAGTAGGTGGCAGTGGAAAGATACCCTCCTCTTATGTTAATATGCAAGCTAGGAATCCATGCTGGCTTACTCATGTCTCGATCATGTGCTTACAAACGTATGCCAGTCATAAAGATTCATTCACCATCCTGTACACTGGCAGAGCACAAATCTTGCCAATTCATTCTGTACTACACAAAATATTGTTGGCTAAGGGAGTGGAGCAGATACTTAAAATAATATTTGGACTTAAATATGTGGAATTAAATGTAGGAAATATAAATCACACACTACACAAGAATTCCTGGAAGCCTGAAGAATTCCTTTTTAACTATAAAGCTGTTATAAAATAGACTAAGTTCATTATGATACATCTGAAATGGTATATTTTATACAATATCATCTAAAATCCTATGTGATTTCTAGTATGCTATGGCCAACAGTAGATAGACAATGGTTGACACTTGCCCAGGACCAGAAAAATCAGAGGCACAGGTTTTTGAAAGCCTCTTGCTGACCCATGACTGATGCCAGGGAGGGTAAATATAACTGACTTTCACTAAAACTTGGGGCCCAGCCCACTTTCACAAGCTAAGAACCCAGCCATATGGCTGTGCTGAGTTAAATTTTTACACGTCAAATTGAATGGCGTTTTCTCAAGAGACCCTGTCTCGTTTTTTTGTTGACCTGTCAGACAGAACAGCAGCTTTGACTGATCCCAGGACCCCCTCCTCCTCATTTTCCCCTCCTCCTTTTCCCAGCTGTAGAAGGCAGGGCAGCAGGTGCAAGAATCTGAAGCCGGCCTCAAGGAAAAGCCGTCAAAGGCCCCCCTTGTGACACAAAGATGGGCTGTGGTGTGGAGGGAGAGACCTGCAAAAGCCAGGGACAATAGTTGCACAGCAGGGATCCTGTAGGCTAATTTACACTGTTGCCAGGTGGAAGAAATATATAAGAAACTGAATAAACCTTGCTGGCAAACTCTCTTTCCGCAGCCTGTCATATTTCTGATACATAAAGCTGTGGATATCTAGCACCTCGCATCTCATCGAACTCTCAAAACTATTTGTTAATAAGCTGCATGTGTGCATATTCCCTTATTCTAAACAAGACTTGTTGCTTTTTTGTTTTCAAATGTATAATGTTTTACAATATTTGTCTTTATAATTTTTAACTAATGTAAATATAAAGTGTTGCAACTAAGTATTACACAGCCCGATGTGGGCCGTTGCAACGAGCGCCAATCAACGAGTTCACAAGGAGCTAGTATGGGGATGAGCTCTCGTAAAGGCCCTTTTACATCGGCCGATAAGCGGCCGATGCAGCGAACGCCGATCAACGAGTCATCGTTGATCGGCGCTCGTTTTCTCTTGTCACATGGACCTATGAATGGGGGCGAGCCGTCGTTACACCGATCGCTCGTCCCCATACATTATTATTATGTCGGCAGCGACATATGAGCTCTAGCTCACAATGAACCTTCCGGTCTGATGCATCAAAGGAGCGGGAGAGTGCATCTTGGAACCCGGCAATAAGTGATGAGTAGATTGAACCGCGAGAAAAACAATGACCATCTGGCTTGACAGGGATTCAGACATCAAGCAGAGTGTAGTTACAGGAGATTCTTATAATCGGTATAAATCGTAATAGGACGTGAGGCTCCTTTCAGTAGGTGCCTCCATTCCTCCAAAGCAAGCTTGATGGTTAGGAGTTCTTTGTCCTTGATCCCATAGTTCTTCTCCATGGGAGAGAACCTTCTGGAAAAGAGCCCTCAGGGGTGCATTTCTCCCGAATCCTGCCATTGGGACAGAACAGCTCCCACAGCGAAGGAGAAGGCATCCACTTCCAGGAAGAAGGGAAGAGACGTGTCAGGCTGGTTGATGATTTTAGCAGATGGTGAACTCTACTTTCAACTGATTGAAGGCTTGATTAGCCTCTAAAGTCCACTGTTTGGGATCAGCCGACTTACGAGTGAGGGCTGTAGTCAAGGTTATCAAGGAGGAGAATCCCTTAATAAACCGCCGGTAATAGTTGGCGAACCCCACAAACCTCTGAACGGCTTTTAGCCCAGTGGGTGGCGGCTAGTCTTGAATAGCCTGGACCTTGGCTGCGTCCATCTTGAGTCCGGTGCCCGATATAACGTATTAGAAACTTAACCGAGGATAATAAAGGATTGTCTCTCAGTTGGGTTAGGGCTTGGAAAACATGGCTGCGGTGATCAGAAAGTGAACGAGTAACGATCAGGATGTCGTCCAGATGAATGACAATGAAATGGTACAAAATGTCCCTGAAAATCTCATTTTTGAAACTCTGGAATACTGCGGGTTAATTATTCAGGCCAAAGTGCATAACTAAGTACGCATAATGCCCATCTCTGGTGTTAAAGGCAATCTTCCATTCAGGATGGCCTGAGGAAGATGCCGGTGCAGCATTGAAACGCGTAGCCTGTATAAATAAAATATAATTATTTATTACAACTGAATTATCTTTGAGTAGCAGCGCCTCACGGTGTCCCGTTTTTTGAAGAATCTCTACAGTACCTTATTGCGGTGGCCTCTCAGGGCTTACCGGCTGGGATCTCGGCAGCAGCACTCACCTGTTCACCTATTTCACGCTTTCGATCTATCTACCTGTGGTAAGCCTCCATCCGTCAAACAACAGTTTGTTATTCATTGGGCTTACTCACACTATGTGACGCCGTGTTTTTTCCTGTTATCTCTTTATCTTCCATTCATCGTCAGGCTTGATGCAGATGAGGTTGTAAGCACCTCGCATATTGAGCTTAGTGAACACGTTGAACTGTGTATCCAGTCAAATAACTCGGAGATCAGAGGGAGCAGGTACTTAATCTTGACCGTGATCTCGTTCAATCCTCGATGGTCAATACATGGGCGTAGACCATCGTCTTTTTTTTCCACAAAGAAAAACCCAGCGCCAGCCAGAGAAGTGGAATGCCGTATAAACCCACATTCATGATTGTCCTGGAACTATTCAGACAGCGCTTGAGTTTCGGGTAGTGAGAGAGGGGAGGTTCGACCACAAGGAGTAGTTCTATTGGGTAGCAAGCAGAGATGTGTTTAGTCCCTACGGGTATGTGCAAGAGCACTAGGATAGAGAAGCACTATTTCTCTTTCTTCTGTACAGGAGAGAAGCACAGAGGACCTAGAACAAGCTCTCATTCTTTGTCTAGGCTCTGCAGTTTCCCGACCTTTTGGGACAGAAAGCCAGCAGATGCCCGGGTGCAGCGCAATACAGGTACAAGCGATTTCTCAGTCTGTTCTCTCGTTCCTCCGGGGACAAGTTAGGTTGCCCAAGCTGCATTGATTCTTCTGGGGGAACCTCAGGTGCTTGGAACTTTGGAGCCAACTTGAAACTGAAACGTCTGAATCTCCGCTTCTCAATAGCTCGCTCTCTGAAACGGATATCCACTTTATTGCATAGTGAAATCAACTCATCCAATGATGGAGGTAGTTCATAAGAGAACAATTTATCCTTAAATGGATCGGACAACCCTTGCCAGAAAATTGCCACGAGAGCCTCATTGTTCCACTTCAGTTCAGAGGCTAAAGTCCGAAATAGGACCACATGCTGGGCAATGGTCATGGAGTCCTGATGGATGAGGTAGCAAGGAGGCTGCGGCAGATGACACACTCCCCGGTTCATCAAAAATCTTCCGGTAGGTGTCCAGAAAAACCCCGACAGTTGTATAATATAGGGTCATTCTGTTCCCACAAAGGAGAGGCCCACGCCAAGGCCTGCCCGGAAAGCAGGGAGATAATAAAGGCCACTTTGACTTTGTCAGGGACAAAATTTCCCGGGAGTAACTCAAAATTGATAGAACACTGGTTCAGAAACCCTCTGCAATTTTTAGGGTCACCATCATACATGGAAAGAAGAGGGACCCGAAGCTGATGACCAGTTACTGCAGTGAGCAGCAGTAAAACAGGAGCTTGCACCGTCAGCTGAGGCTGTAGCGTATCCAAGCGTGTGCAGAGGTTTTGCAGACACTGGAGAAGCTGTTGCTGATTAGTCTCTTGCATGTCAAATCGTCCAACTAGGTGCTGTAGAAGATTGGTGGGTGACGGTTCTCTGGTGGAATCCATTTTTTTTAGTCTGTCACGAACTTGGCAGGGAGGATGGGATTCCGTTTCGCCAGCTTCTAGTAGCACTTAAAAGTACTAAGGTACCGATACAGATTCGCCGGTTTTCACCAGGGACCGCTGCAAGGCCATTTGGACTTCGCTGTGGGGAGTCTGCAGATAGCGTCCCTAAAAAGAAGCGGCCTTGAACCGTGCAGATGTTACCAAGGATTCAGTACTGGATCAGATACAGTAGCGTGGTCAGAAATAGCCGATGTCAGGGTCACAGGCACAAATGCAGACGTCAGAGATACAAGCAGAAGTCATTACACAGAGAGTCAGATAAGGTATGGTACAATACTGGAGCTAGGTAGAAATGACCTGATACTCTGGCACCCTTTGGGTGAGAGGCTTATATGGACTGTCCTATAGTTAGGCGTCATGTGACGTCAGGGAGGAATTCAACAGAATTGTAGGTAATGCCATGTACTAGCCACTAGAGGGAGTTCCAGATTCTATGTAATTAATAGTGCAATCGACTACGCTATTGATTCCGTCAAAACAATGGAAACCATACCGAACGGTGACAAATGCAAACCATTTGCAACGGATGTGTTACTATTGAAATCAATGGTAATGCAAACGGAAAGCTATGGTTTCCGTTTGTTTCCGTTAGGTTTCCGTTCATGGGTTCCCCTGACAGAAGGGTCCGACAGAACCCATTAACGGAACCCCGACACAGATGTGAACGATGCCTAAGACTGCAAAAGTTCCTTTACAAATTAGATGCTCTCTGTTTTCCTACCAAAATATTACTACTATACTTCTATGTTAATGGTCTTTCTATGAATTAGCCATAATGTCGGTCTATCACAATTTGGTTAAAGGCTAAGTACACCTTTGAAAAAGTTTTAGCTTTTTTGTTTTTTAATAAAAATGTGTATTAGAGTTATTGGTGCAACTTTGAAATTACATTTTACAAAAAATTATTTTAACTTTTTGGAGATACAGCTGCTTTGTATCCTGTATACAGAGCAGCTGTATCTAGCGCTGAAACTTGTATCCGTCAGGTCAGAGGAACTAATGGGTTCAGTGTCAGCGGGTCCTGCATGTCTCTGACACACAGTATCCACTTATAATCGATTAGATCTAAGTTATGAACTTAGATGTGATCGATTACAGCTCGAAAAAAAACCAACACATTTTCAAAGGTGTATAGCCTTTAACCCCTTCCCTCCACAGCCATTTTTCAGATTTTAAATTTCATTTTTTTTCTCCCCACCTTCCAAAAGCCATAACTTTTTAATTTTTCCATCGATATAGTCCTATGAGGGTTTGATTTTTGTGGGACAAGTTGTAGTTTTTCGTAGCACCATTTATTGTACCATATAATGTACTAGGAAATGGGGAAAAAATTATTTGTGGGGTAGAATATTAAAAAACCAGCGATTCCTCCATTGTTTGTTGCGCTCCATTTCTACAGAATCACCGTGCAATTAAAACGACAAGTTAACTTTATTTTGTGGGTCAACACGATTACAGCGATACCAAATTTATATAGTTTTATCTATATTTTACTACTCTTACAAGGAAAAAACTGACTGTGAAAAATAACATTTATTTTGTGTAGCCAAATTTTGAGAGCGATAACTTTTTAATTTTTCCGTCAATTAAGTGTCATGAGAGCTTATTTTTTGCATCATAAGCTGTAGTTTTGAATCCTACCATTTTGGGGTACATGTGACGTTTTGATCACATTTTATTTCATTTTTTGTGGGAGATGAGGTGACCAAAAAATAGCGATTCTGGCATTTAAATTTTTTTTTTACGGCGCACACTGTGCGGGTTAAATAATGATATATTGTAATAGCTCAGACTTTTATAGATGTGGCGACACCAATTATGTTTACTTTTTTACAATGCTTTAGGGGGGAAATGGGAAAAGTTTTTTTTTTTAACTTTTAATATTTTTTTTTTGTACATTAAAGAAAAACTTTATTCAACTGATTTTGACTTATTTTATTAGTCCCCCTGGGGGACTTGAACCAGCGATCGTTGGATCGCTTGCACTATATACTGCAGTACATCATCTTTTCTGCCATAGCAACCATCACCACCATTGCATCACGGGTGGCGGTGATGTGCTGCTAGACGGGGTCGCCCCCTCTTTCTGGCAATTTAAATGCCGTGGTCACTATTGACCACGTCATTTAATGGGTTAAACGAGCGTGATCGCGGTCGAGCGTGAACCCACTCGTTACTGTGAAGTGTTGGCTGTATGAACATACAGCCGACACCCGCATTGTATGGAGCCCATACTTCCCCTACCCAGCGATGACGTAGCCATACGTCAAATGTCAGGAAGGGGTTAATGATAGAGAAAATATTTAAATATCCGTACGTGGTTCGATTTATCCTCTGGACTGATCACCAATCACTCATTTAGAAATATAATCTTTATAATTACAAGTAACGAGATACCATAAATATTCCAAAAATGTAATCGGGTTTATTGTTTGTCATTCACACCAAAGCTTATTTTCAATGTAGGTAGGGAATACAGAATTACTGTTTGTCAGACTACTCAAAACTTGGAAAGAGGACCATAACATTTAATATAATATCTTTAACCCCTTAATGACCAGCCTATTTTAAACCTTAATGACCAAGCCATTTTTTAAGTTTTTCCATCGTCGCATTCCAAGAGCTATAACCTTTTTATTTTTGCGTCGACATAGCTGTATAAGGTCTTGTTTTTTGTGGGACAAGTTGTATTTTTTAATAGCACCATTTTGGGGGACATATTATTTATTGATTAACTTTTATTAACTTTTATTTGGGGGTAAATAGAAAAAAACCTGAAATTTTGCCACTCTTTTTCGCGTCTTAAATCTACGCCGCTTACCGTGTGATATAAATAACACAATAACTTTATTCAGTGGGTTGTTACGATTGCAACGATACCAAATTTGTATCGTTTTTGTATGTTTTACTACTTTTACACAGTAAAAACGCTTTTTTTTCAAAATTATTTGTTTTTGTGTCTCCATATTTGAAGAGCCGTAATGTTTTTATTTTTTCGCCGATGCGGTTGTATGAGGGCTTTGTTTTTGTGGGAAGACTTGTAGTTTTTATTGGTACAATTTTGGAGTAGATGCGACTTTTTGATCACTTTTTATCAAATTTTTTTAAAGTCAGTATTCACAGAAAACAGCAATTTTTCCATCGTTTTTTATTAAATGTTTTACGGCGTTCACCGTGCGGGTTAAATAATATAATAGATTTATAGTCGGGGTCGTTACGGATGCGGCGATACCAAATATGTGTAACTTTTTAACTTTATTTTGTTTTTTTAATAGTAAAGCATTTTGTAAGGGGAAAAGCTGGGTTTTTCATTTTTTTTCACATTTTTTTTAAAATTAACTTTATTAAACTTTTTTTTTACTTTTATACTAGTCCCACTAGGGGACTATAATATGCGATTCTGCGATCGCATTTATAATACACTGCAATAATTTTGTATTGCAGTGTATTACTGCCTGTCCGTTTAACATGGACAGGCATCTGCTAGGTCATGCCTCCGGCATGATCTAGCAGGCATTCGCTCCAGGCAGACCTGGGGGCCTTTATTAGGCCCCCGGCTGCCATTGGAGACACAGACACTCGGCGATCGTATCGCCGGATGTCGGTGGGAGAGAGAGGGAAAACCACTCAGATGCGGTGCACGGAGGGGTTAAACGGGTGAGATCGATACTAATATCGATCTCACCCGGCAGAGCAGGGACGCTCCCAGCCCTCAGCTGCCTCTAGCTGCTGAGAGCAGGGAGATTTGACAGCTCCCTTCTCTGTTTACTTATTCCGATGCCGCGACGTAAAAAGTCTATGGCATCGGAATAAGGGGGGATTCACACGAGCGTGATTTTCGTGCGTGCAGGCCGCGTATTTTTCGCGCACCACGCACAGCCCTATAGAAGTCAATGGGGCAGTTCAAACAGTGCGTGATTTGTGCGCAGCGTTTGTTTGCTGCGTACAAAACGCGACAGGTTCAATATCTCCGCGTATTTTGCGCATCACGCACCCATTGAAGTCAATGGGTGCGTGAAAACCACGCAGGTCGCACGGAAGCACTTCCGTGCGAACCGACTGAAACAGCGCACCAGCTGTCAAAAGGATGAATGTAACCAGAAAAGCACCACGTGCTTTTCTGTTTCCAAACATCCAAATGGAGTGTCTTTGAGATGAGCGAACCCGGACAATCAAACCGAACTTCACCGGGTACGGCCGAACTCGTTTTGGCCGAACCCGGCAAAAAAAATTCCGGTACGCGACGTCAGTAGATAGTCACTGTCCAGGGTGCTGAAAGAGTTAAACTGTTTCAGCACCATGGACAGTGACTACCGATCCCAATAAACATGAACCTGTAAAAAAAAACGAAGTTCTGACTTACCGATAACTCCCGGCTTCTTCCTCCAGTCTGACCTCCCGGGATGACAATTCAGTCCAAGTGACAGCTCCAGCCAATCACAGGCCAAGCACAGGCTGCAGCAGTCACATGGACTGCCGCGTCATCCAGGGAGGTGGGGCCCGATGTCAAGAGAGGCGCGTCACCAAGGACGCGTCACCAAGGACGCGTCACCAAGGCAACGGCCGGGAAGTTCTCGGTAAGTACGAACTTTTTCTTTTTTTTTAACAGGTTTCTCGATGTTGTGTTCGGCATTCACTGTCGAGGGTTCTGAAAGAGTTACTGCCGATCAGTTAGCTCTTTCAGCACCTTGGACAGTGACGGGCGTCGACTAGCCTCATCTCTATGATGGCGGCTGCGCGAAAATCACGCAGCCGCGCATCATACACGGATGACACACGCAGCTGTCAAATGGTTTTTGCGCGCGCAAAACGCAGCGTTGTTTGCGCGCGCAAAAACGCAACGTTCGTCTGAATCTGCCCTAAGGCCCGTTAGTGACCGACGTAAAAACACGATGGGCCGGTCACTAACGGGTTAAAGGGTTTTATTACCAGAATAAAAAATGATCTCCTTACGAAAATGTGGGTCCTGAACCCCCAGATCCTCCTCACTTCACCGCCACAGCGAGGAGAAGCTTAAATGGAGTGCGGTAGGGTATGCGTTTGTCGCTCCATTAAATGGCTGTGGGACTGATGGAAACAACCGAGCGTTGTATTCGGCTGTTTCCATCATTCCCATAGACATTGAATGGAGTGGCAGCACGCATGATTCATTCAATGTGCTTCTCACTGTGGTCAAGCACTGATGAGGAACAAGGGGTTTAAGAACCCCATTCTCACAACTGGTGGTGGTCCCAGTGGTGGGACAATTATCACCTATCCTGTAGTAAAGTCATAATTGTACACTGTGTTCCAAATTATTATGCACATTGGATTTAAGTGTCATAAACATTTAATTATTCGTTCTTCAATTAAACTCATGGATGGTATTGTGTCTTAGGGCTCTTTGGATCATTGTAATCAATCTCAGACACCTGTGATAATTAGTTTGCCAGGTGTGCCCAATCAAAGGAAAACTACTTAACAAGGACGTTCCACATTATTAAGCAGGCCACAGGTTTCAAGCAATATGCGAAAGAAAAAGGATCTCTCTGCTGCCGAAAAGCATGAAATAATACAATACCTTGGACAAGGTATGAAAACATTGGATATTTCAAGAAAACGTAAGCGTGATCATCGTACTGTGAAAAGATTTGTGGGTGATTCAGAGCACAGACGGGTTCGTTCAGATGAAGCCATAATGAGGAAGGTTTCTGCCAGACAAATTAATAGGATTGGTAGAGCAGCTGCTAAAATGTCATTGCAAAGCAGCAAACAGGTATTTGAAGCCGCTGGTGCCTCTGGAGTCCCGCGAACCTCAAGGTGTAGGATCCTCCAGAGGTTTGCAAGTGTGCATAAAGCTATTATTCGGCCACCCCTAAACAATGCTCACAAGCAGAAACGGTTGCAGTGGGCTCAGAAATACATGAAGACTAATTTTCAAACCGTGTTGTTTACTGATGAGTGTCGTGCAACCCTGGATGGTCCAGATGGATGGAGTAGTGAATGGTTGGTGAATGGCCACCATGTCCCAACAAGGCTGCGACATCAGCAAGGAGGTGGCGGAGTCATGTTTTGGGCTGGAATCATGGGGAGAGAGCTGGTAGGCCCCTTTAGGGTCCCTGACGGTGTGAAAATGACCTCTGCAAAGTACGTAGAGTTTATGACTGACCACTTTCTTCCGTGGTACAAAAAGAAGAACCGTTCCTTCCGTAGCAAAATTATCTTCATGCATGACAATGCACCATCTCATGCTGCAAAGAATACCTCTGTGTCATTGGCTGCTATGGGCATAAAAGGAGAGAAACTCATGGTGTGGCCCCCATGTTCCCCTGACCTCAACCCTATTGAGAACGTTTGGAGCATTCTCAAGCAAAATATCTATGAGGGTGGGAGGCAGTTCACATCAAAACAGAAGCTCTGGGAGGCTATTCTGACATCCTGCAAAGATATTCAAGCAGAAACTGTCCAAATACTCACAAATTCAATGGATGCAAGAATTGTGACGGTGATTTCAAAGAAGGGGTCCTATGTTAACATGTAACTTGGCCTGTTAAGTTTTTTTTGATTGAAAGAGCTTTTGATTTCTGTAAATATGACCTCCTGATGCTGCAAATTCTACAAATGACCATTTTAGTTATCTTTACAACCTTTAAAATGTGTTGATCTCTGTTGTGCATAATAATTTGAAACAGTGCATTTTGAGTTTTTTACTTCTAAAAAAAAATCTGTTATCATTAAGAGATTTGTTCAATAAAATGTGCATTATACTCCAACGGTTGATGGCTTGAAGATTATACTGACTGTCATTTGCATCGACTATTTAGGAAAATCAGCGAAAAATAACATTTGCATAATAATTTGGAACGCGGTGTATATTCTGGGAATATCCCTTTGAAGAATGATGGACACCATACTTAGTGGTACTAGGGCAGGTTAAAGTACTGGTTCCCAGAAGGATGCAGAAACGCTACAATGTTACATGGTGTCACGAAGCGGGTTAGTGGACCCACTAGGCCGTACCGCCGTAGTGGGGAGGCAGTAGGCCAAACAACAGGAAACCCCAGAATTACAATGTCCCGCACAAGGGTACCTGGATAGTCCAGACGGTGGCCGCAGCTCCGGCACTGATGGAGATGGTTGCAGCAGATAACGGCAAACGTGGCGGTTGACACAGGTGCCGCAGGTTGCGCCAGACGTGGCGGATTCCTCCGGACGTGGCAGATGACACAGGATGTGACGGATACCTCCGGACGTGGCAGATGACACGGAACGTGGTGGACTCCTCCGGACGTGGCAGATGACACATGATGTGGCGGATTCCTCCGGGCGTGGCACGACTTGATACTAAAGGCACAGCACGGGAAACAAGAACAGGTAACAAGTCACGGGTAACAACTGGAACGGGAAACACTAAGGGACCATTTGCAAGACAGACTGGGAAAACTAACAACGCTCAGGCAAGGATCAGAAGGCCTGGTGCCTTCTTATAGACCAGGAATTCATGGCAGTTTATGATGATGACGATTTCCTAAGTGCGCGCACTGGCCCTTTAAGGCCAGGCACAAGCGTGCGCGCGCACCCTACGGGACACAGCAGAACGGAGCAGAAGTGAGCGATGGCGTTTCCTAGGAAGGAGATGGGGACCACCGCTCACGGATCCATGGCTGCGGGCGTCGGGAGGTGAGTAAACCCGACGGCCCGCAGCCATGGACGCTACACATGGCTGCACAAGTACTGGTTAACACCCACTGTTTTGGAAGAATTTGGTGTCAGCACTTTGTTTTCTTCAACTGTCTGATCTAATAGTTTGGGTGTGACCAATAGACTGTAAGCCAGCATGGTGCACTACATGTAACTGTGTAACTGGCACATTATAGAAGCCTTTTCTGTGTGCAAATATAATACTAAGCAGCCAATCTCCCTCCATGTAGCATTGTGGCTTGCCTGCATCCTGCTGGGCACTGGTGTTTTATCTGCCCCTGAATCAGTAAGTATGGTCTTTTTTTGGGACATAAAGTTATATTGATTCTTCTTTCCTTAACTTGTTTTATGGGGCCAATTTTTAACATTACAAATGTAGCTGAAAGCTATAATGCTGTGTCCCGTAATCTCTTTGATTAACAATAATAAGAATATCAGCATATAAAAAAAACTAGATGTAGAAAGTCAGTGTGATCTGGGTATTAGACATGCCATGATATTTAAAAGTATATTTTGACATGAGCGTCACCCCATACATTTTCCTTTCTCAGTATTTTTTATTCCTGCTTCCCATAGGGCATTTCTGCAAATCATTTGGTATCTGTAAGAGAGCAGCCTCTGGCTCCCAGTCTCCATTCATATATCAATAGGGACTGGGTGCCCAGATAACATATTACCATCATATATTATCAGAATGCTGTTGCTATGGTAATGTATAGCTACAATACATCACAAGCGTGACATCACTTAGCTAATGTATTACTAAGAATGCTGTGTGTACCAGGAGCTACACCTTATAAACAATGGGATGTGGGCAGGAAAATGTTCAGCAAACAGATTTTTACCCAGTAAAAAGCAATGGCAAACAGATAAGATGTATTCTTAATATCTATTTAGCTGGATCTACGGTTTATTTAGGCGGGGGACATTATGTATTGTAGTAGTTCAGAATACAGAACATGGAAATAAGTGTTTAATGCACCAATAACTGAGATTATGAAACTTTACATGGTAAAGTAATCACAAGAGAAAACATGATTTAGTGTGAAATTTACGAATTTATACAACTGAAAGTAAATGTCTATCTTTGAACATCATTTCATTCGTAGATTCAAAGATGCTGATTTTTTTTTTCGTATAGTCTATATAGGGCTCTAAATCCTCTGCTTTCCTTCACACAGCCATACAGTTAAATAATAACATTTTGACTACCTGCAGCCCCCACTAGGGGAAATTTACAAGATTTATACAGCTCTAATTAAGTTCAGTACTATCTGCATGAATCTGTTTAAAGTGTGCTCCCCCTGTTGGTGGCTGCAGGAAATCATAATTTCATCATTAAACTCTATGTCTTTGTGAAGGAAAACTAAGCACTAATTCCTAGAAGGATATATTATTAAATGTATCAGGAGAAAAATTACATGGTATTTAAAGTTGGAATTAGTTTCAAGAGCAAGGTATGGGTAAGTATAACAACCAATGTATTCAAAGCACTCCCCTAGGGGTTACATGCTTGAACTAAAACTGTTTTAACCCCAAACTTAGATGTTTGTATCTATAATAATATCCTAGTCTAGTTAGTGTTAAAATAAGCAGAATTCATAGGTTTTTGCTTTGCCCATAAATATAGTCAAGGAGAAATTAAAATTTTCATGAAAACTACAATCTACATGTAATAATGTCATAAGTAACATCAAATACACAAAACAATGAAGCAGTTGTAAGGTGTGGCCCCTCAGGTAGTGGGGGTGTAGGGGCCTGGTGCAGGCATGTCACGGAAAAGATAGAATGAAGCAGGAGATTGGTGCAAAACTCTTCTTTTACTTAGGCTGTAAAAATCAGCACTACTGGCCTGAACAGCACAGGCTTCCAGTATCCGTAGTTTCAGTTGCTGCACATCTCGTATCTTCACAGCATAGACAATTGCCTTCAGATGACCCCAAAGATAAAAGTCTAAGGGGGTCAGATCGGGAGGCATTTCTTCTGCGGTGTTGCTATCAGTGTGTGAAGAGTGGGAGAAGAGTGTTGCATTGACAATCCAACACAATGGGAAGCACTTTGAACACATTTTATAAGTGGTCAGAAACTTGTAAATAACTCATGAAAGAATAAAGTAACGTTAAAACCAAGCACACCATTGTTATTCTTGTGAAATTCTCGATAAGTTTGATGTGTCACATGACCCTCTTCCCATTGAAAAAAACTAAAGTTGGATACAAAATGGCCGACTTCAAAATGGCCACCATGGTCAACACCCAGCTTGAAAAGTTTCCCACCTCCCATATACTAATGTGCCACAAACAGGAAGTTAATATCACATACCATTCCCATTTTATTTAGGTGTATCCATATAAATGGCCCACCCTGTATAATGCCCCCATACAGTATAATGCACCCACAGCTGTCCCATACAGTATAATGCCCCCCATACAGTATAATGCCCACCATACAGTATAATGCCCCCTCAGCAACTACAATAGGACCCCCCTCCCATACCTAGTATAATGCCCCCATATGTACCTAATAGAAAAATAACAACATAATTACTTACCTACCCCCGTTCCATGTGGAGAATCCTTCTCCTCCTCTGCACTGTGCTGTGAGTGACTCGTTGCAGACAGGCGCGATGTAGTAATGTCACTACATCGCGCCTGCCTGTGCTGAGCGGCTCCTGCGGACACAGGCTCAGTTGGAGGCAGGACCAGAGCGGCCAGGCTAGGACACTGCTCTGGTCCTGGCATCACTGTCCATATTCACTGTCCATATATGGACAGCAATGTCAGGGGCTTTCCCAGAGGCAGAGTCCCGGAGCAGAGCCGCTAGCGCTCTGCCTGGAACTCCTCCCCTTCTTACATCACTGTCCATATATGGACAGTGATGCCTTAAAGGGAATGTGTCACTAGAAATTTGTCGCTAGAAATGTCGCTCCCGTTTGCGTTCTCTATGGGGATGTATGTGCCGTATTCCATCTCTGTATGTGTTGTTAATCGACACATACAGAGATGAAAAAAAAAATGGCAGCCCCCATAGAGAAGTAAAAGTCAGAAAAAATTAGGAAGTAGAACACAAGAAAACAAATAAATAAAATTTATTTTAATATCATACTAAAAGCAATTTTATAAAAAAAAAAAAATTTCATGACACCTTCCCTTTAACGACGGCAGCGTCAGCACCCGGCGGCCGAGTGGGCCCCCCCCCCCCCCCACAAGTGGAGTGGGCCCTGATTACAAGTTATACTGAATCTTTAGCTACAAAATATACATCAATCTGCTCACCTACTTCTACTTTATAACTTGATGCCCGCAGAGTGGACTGCATTTTGAACATGACAGGTTCCCTTTAAACAATTACGGCTAAATATCAATAGTGTTCAAGCAATTGTGCCCATATAGCTTGGTTTGCTACATAGTAATCTGGAAAAGGCAACTTCTATCCCAACAAAACTGTGTGTTATAAGTTGCATTCATACCACACTACAATTTAATTTAGTAATAGCTAACTCCTAGCAATGATGCTCATACAATGAGGTCCATACAATATTGTATGCAAGGCAATGATGCGCATACTATAGTGCCCACATTGCAAAGTTAACTATTCAACAGTACCCTTTTAGCAACATTACCCATGCAATAATTTTCAGATTGCTTCCTGTAATTTTTATTTATAGGCATAGACTCCCTGCTTGGTCCTCCTGTTATTTAGAGTGGCCTGGCCAAGCAATGTACCTTATGGGGCATGCATGCCGTTTAGAAGTGCATTGTGTGGGCAGACTCACTTTAAATCAAGCAATGCCTTGGACAATGACCATGAATGCTTACTTATTTAGGCCTTCTGTACAGTACAACAGTTATTACAAAAAAAAAGGGAAATTGTAGAATATGCAGCAAAATTAAAATCAAAGCCAGTATCTATAAAGCTAAAAAAAAATTGGAACAATGTATTATACACCAAACCATAAAATAGAGTACAGAATCTATAGCATATTGATCAACACATAGCACCCCCTCCCAATACCGACAGTCCTCTTTTCTAAAAGAATTAAAAAAATAAAATAAATCATAGAGATAACAGTATTGATACATGACCACAATGTTTTTATGGGAACTAGACCAAAGGGAAAACAGACATTTTAAAGGTAATTATTAAACGATGTCACTTATTAACAGATTGATAGAAATATCTTTCTTTTTGTTTTTCTAACACATTTCAATGAACTAGGGAGAAATATAATACACCTCAGAATGAACCTGTCCATGTCATAGATGACAAAGTGTGAACACTAACGTTCATCAATCATTGAAGCTATGATCTGAGTTCTGCTTTTGCTAACCTCACAGAGGTTGAGTACAAGTTGGAGACGATGGGCTGCCTCAGGGTCATTATAATACTACAGCAACCAGATCATTCATCCTATACACAAAGCACTACAAGAAAATATACTATACAGTACAGCCGTGTCCAGGCTCATTTGTCATTAGGGTAGTTTATACCAGATTAGATCAAATAAACGGTACATTTTAATATCCTCACTCCACTCATGGGCCGGTGCAAGGCTTTTCATTCTCTCCAGCTAGACGTGTTAATCGGTCAAAAACCTTCCCATTGCAATTGCTTATTTATCAGATTGCCATTCTCTACTGGATTGCCATTTAATACAACTTGAATTTCTGCCACCGGAAGTGCTCTGTTTTATAGCTGTAGTGATCATTGCTGACTGCCTGGTGAACTGATAACAATACACAATAAAGTTTTTGTAAATTTTTAACAATCATAAATGCTGGGTACCACTTATCCGTGGAGACAGTATAACTGATAGTGTAACGACGGGGGTAGGGAAACGGACAAGTGAGCCCTAATCTACCTGCCACACTGTCCCTGCCTACTTGCAACGACCCGCCCTAGGCGACGGGATACAACTGGGCGGCGGTCCCTACGCTCAGTAAGTGCACGAGACAAACATACAAGGGAATACAAAGCAAAGGGAAAGGGGCAGTTGCCCACGGCAAAACCGTGAGCAACCAGAGTGGTGAACGAGACAAGTCAAACCAGGAGAGCACGAGGTACCAAACGCAGAGCAGGAGAGTAGTCAGTAAGCCAGGGTCAGTATGGAGCAGGATCAAATAGATAGGAGCTGTAGCTGGGCCAGGAAACCACACGAGAAGAATCACAAGCAAAGGAGGAACAGGAAAGGCAGGTATAAATAGACAGAGGGCGGGAGCTAGCTCCGTCTGGCCAGGCTGCGATAGGCTCTCCCACTCCTAAACCTGCCATCCTGAATGGTGGAAGATGGAGTCAGTCTCAGAGACGTAGATTCAGGTGCAGACTGATTACCTATGGGAGTTAACCCCGAAGCTGTGCCTGGCAGATCCTTTACAGTACCCCCCCTTTTATGAGGGGCCACCGGACCCTTTCTAAGTGGACCTGGTTTACTGGGGAAACGAAGGTGGAACTTCCTGACCAATACCCCAGCGTGAACATCCCGGGCGGGTACCCAAGTCCTCTCCTCAGGCCCGTATCCTCTCCAATGGACCAGGTACTGGAGGGAGCCTTGGACCATCTTGCTGTCCACAATCTTGGCCACCTCGAATTCCACCCCCTCAGGGGTGAGAACGGGAACAGGAGGTTTCCTCGAGGGAGCCAAGGACGGGGAGCAGCGTTTAAGGAGGGAGGCATGAAACACGTCGTGTATACGAAAAGATGGGGGTAACTCCAGCCGGAAGGAGACAGGATTGAGGACTTCAATGACCTTATACGGCCCAATAAACCGGGGAGCAAACTTCTTGGACGGGACCTTAAGACGCAAGTTCCTAGACGATAACCACACCAGATCCCCGACCATAAACAAGGGGTTAGCAGAACGTTTTCTATCAGCCTGAGTTTTTTGTACGCTCTGGGACGCCTCTAGGTTCTTCTGAACCTGGGCCCAGACTGAGCACAGATCCAGATGAACGACCTCTACCTCAGGATTGTTGGAACTACCAGGTGAAACGGAGGAGAACCGTGGATTAAACCCAAAATTACATAAAAAAGGGGAGACCCCTGACGAGTTACTGACCCGGTTATTAAGGGAAAATTCGGCGAGGGGAATGAATGAGACCCAATCATATTGACAGTCAGGGATAAAACACCTTAAATATTGTTCTAGAGATTGATTAGTCCTCTCAGTTTGGCCATTGGTTTCAGGATGGAAGGCAGAGGAGAAACAAATTTTACCCCTCTGTCCGAAACAATATTGACAGGGACCCCATGGAGACGCAGGATGTGTTTGACAAACAAGGTAGCTAACGTCTTGGCGTTGGGTAGTTTCTTGAGGGGCACAAAGTGGCACATCTTACTGAAGCGGTCTACTACCACCCACACCACCGACTTGCCTTGGAATGGAGGCAAATCGGTGATAAAATCCATGGAGATATGTGTCCAAGGTCTCTGGGGAATGGGCAACGAAAGTAGTAAGCCCGCTGGTCGGGACCTGGGAGTCTTGGACCTAGCACAAACCTCACAAGCGGCGACGTAGGCCTTAACGTCTTTAGGCAACCCAGGCCACCAATAGTTTCTGGCAATGGCAGTGTTTGGTACCCAGGATGCCTGGATGACCAGATAGTGCGGAGTCATGATTTTCCCTAAGTACCCTTAGCCGGTATTGCAGGGGAACAAACAGCTTGTCCTCAGGAAGGTTCCCGGGAGCTGAACCTTGATCAGCCGCAATTTCAGAGACTAAATCAGAATCAATAGAAGAAATGATTATACCAGGAGGCAAAATACAAGCAGACAGTGCATCGGCCTTAATATTTTTAGACCCAGCCCTATAGGTAACCAAAAAGTTGAATCTGGTAAAAAATAGCGCCCATCGAGCTTGTCTCGGGTTTAGCCTCCGGGCAGATTCTAGGAAAACCAGATTCTTGTGGTCGGTAAGGACCGTTACCTGGTGCCTAGCCCCCTCCAGGAAGTGGCGCCACTCTTCAAATGCCCATTTAATGGCTAAGAGTTCGCGGTTGCCAATATCATAGTTACTCTCAGTGGGCGAAAACTTCCTGGAGAAGTAAGCACAGGGGCGGAGATGGGTGAGGGTCCTGGTACCCTGGGACAAGACAGCCCCCACTCCCACCTCGGATGCGTCAACTTCCACGATAAATGGCTCCATTTGGTTGGGCTAAACAAACACCGGGGCCGAGATAAAGCACTTCTTAAGGACCTCAAAAGCCTGGACAGCCTCAGGAGGCCAGTGGAGGAGATCAGCACCTTTGCGAGTGAGGTCCGTAAGAGGCTTAGCGATGACCGAGAAGTTAGCAATAAATCTCCTGTAATAATTAGCGAACCTCAAAAAACACTGTAACGCCTTCAGGGAGGCAGGTTGGACCCATTCCGTCACAGCCTGAACCTTGGCGGGGTCCATGCGGAATTCATGAGGAGTGAGGATTTGACCCAAAAATGGTATCTCCTGTACCTCAAACACACATTTTTCGGTTTTCGCAAACAGTTTGTTTTCCCGAAGGACCTGGAGCACCTTCCTGACATGCTCAATGTGGGAGGACCAGTCCTTGGAAAACACCAGTATGTCATCAAGGTACACTACAAGAAATATCCCCAGGTAATCTCTCAAAATCTCATTTATGAAATTCTGGAAGACCGCAGGAGCATTACACAACCCAAAGGGCATGATGAGGTATTCGAAATGACCTTCGGGCGTGTTAAACGCAGTCTTCCACTCATCCCCCTCTTTGATGCGGATAAGGTTATACGCCCACCGTAGATCAAACTTAGAGAACCATTGGGCCCCCTGAACCTGATTAAAGAGATCAGGAATCAAAGGAAGGGGATACTGGTTCCTTACAGTGACCTTATTCAGGTTACGGTAGTCAAGGCATGGCCTAAGACCACCATCCTTCTTCCCTACGAAGAAGAAGCCAGCACCTACCGGAGAAGTAGAGGGGCGAATGTAACCCTTGGCCAGGCATTCCAGGATATACTCTCTCATGGCTTCACGTTCGGGACAAGAAAGATGAAATAATTTACCCTTAGGAAGCTTAGCTCCTGGTACCAATTCGATAGCGCAATCGTATTCTCTATGAGGAGGTAACACTTCGGAGGCCTCCTTAGAGAAAACATCAGCGAAGTCCTGAACAATCTCAGGTAGCGTGTTCACCTCCTCAGGGGGAGAAATAGTATTAACAGAAAAACATGACGTCAAACATTCATTACCCCATTTGGTAAGCTCCCCAGTATTCCAGTCAAACGTGGGATTATGCAACTGCAACCAGGGAAGGCCTAAAACCAAATCGGACGATAATCCCTGCATCAACAGTACAGAGCAAAGCTCCAAATGCATGGAGCCAACAAGGAGTTCAAAAACAGGGGTATGCTATGTAAAATAACCATTAGCAAGAGGAGTGGAGTCAATACCCACTACCGGGACAGGTTTAGGCAAATCAATCAAAGGCATAGCAAGAGACATAGCAAATTCCACAGACATGATATTAGCAGAGGACCCTGAATCCACGAAGGCACTGCCGGTAGCAGACCTACCACCAAAAGAGACCTGAAAGGGAAGCAAGATCTTATTACGTTTCATATTTACGGGAAATACCTGTGCGCCCAAGTGACCTCCCCGATGATCACTTAGGCGCGGAAGTTCTCCGGCTGCATTCTTATGCTTAGGACAGTTGTTCACTTGATGCTTGTCATCCCCACAGTAGAAGCAGAGACCATTCTTACTGCGGAAATCTCTACGTTGTTGGGGGGGCCACGGAGGCCCCGAGTTGCATAGGTACCTCTGAGTCTTCCGGGGAGGAACAAAGCAACGGAACCTCGGGAGGCATCATGGGGGAGTCGGAGGAGAAAACACATAAACGTTCACGTTGTCGTTCCCTGAGACGTCGGTCAAGTCGTACCGCTAAAGCCATAACTTGGTCTAGGGAGTCAGAAGAGGGATAGCTAACTAGCAGGTTTTTCAGGGCATTCGACAGACCCAACCTAAACTGGCACCTTAAGGCAGGGTCATTCCACCGAGAAGCTACGCACCACCTCCTAAAGTCAGAACAATACTCCTCAACAGGTCTCTTACCCTGACGTAAGGTCACCAGCTGACTCTCGGCAAAGGCAGTCCTGTCAGTCTCGTCATAAATGAGTCCGAGAGCAGAAAAGAAACGATCAACGGAGGAAAGTTCAGGGGCGTCAGAAGCCAAGGAGAAGGCCCACTCTTGGGGCCCTTCCTGGAGCCGGGACATAATTATACCCACCCGCTGGCTCTCAGAACCTGAGGAATGAGGCTTTAAGCGAAAGTAAAGCCTACAACTCTCCCGAAAGGAGAGAAAAGCCCTCCGGTCCCCTGAGAACCGATCGGGCAACTTGAGGTGGGGTTCAAGAGGTGAGGTGAGGGGAACTACCAAGGTAGCATCAGGCTGGTTGACCCTCTGAGCCAGGGCCTGGACCTGTAGGGAGAGACCCTGCATTTTCTGAGCCAGGGTCTCAAGGGGGTCCATAGTGGTGTCAGGGACCAGGGTAGACTAGGTATGGGCTTGTGATTATGTAACGACGGGGGTAGGGAAACGGACAAGTGAGCCCTAATCTACCCGCCACACTGTCCCTGCCTACTTGCAACGACCCGCCCTAGGCGACGGGGTACAACTTGGCGGCGGTCCCTACGCTCAGTAAGTGCACGAGACAAACATACAAGGGATTACAAAGCAAAGGGAAAGAGGCAGTTGCCCACGGCAACACCGTGAGCAACCAGAGTGGTGAACGAGCCAAGTCAAACTAGGAGAGCACGAGGTACCAAACGCAGAGCAGGAGAGTAGTCAGTAAGCCAGGGTCAGTATGGAGCAGGATCAAATAGATAGGAGCTGTAGCTGGGCCAGGAAACCACACGAGAAGAATCACAAGCAAAGGAGGAACAGGAAAGGCAGGTATAAATAGACAGAGGGCGGGAGCTAGCTCCGTCTGGCCAGGCTGCGATAGGCTCTCCCACTCCTAAGCCTGCCATCCTGAGTGGTGGAAGATGGAGTCAGTCTCAGAGACGTAGATTCAGGTGCAGACTGATTACCTATGGGAGTTAACCCCGAAGCTGTGCCTGGCAGATCCTTTACAGATAGCTCCTGTTTCTGTGAACAGTGCAAATAGCGACTATCTTAATAGTGGGTAAGTAACCAATAAAGAAATAACTTACTGAGTATCATGGCTTCCATAGACCATATCCATGGTGACCTTTTTTCTTTTTCCTAGTTGTGCCTAGAATATGTGTTTAGAGTATACTTTCTTGATCCACCGTGACCTACATTTCCAGTTTATGTCAATATGAAAACGCATTGAATGCTGCATTGAAATTTAAATGAGAGTTAACAGCGGCCCTCCCGTGGTCAGTTCATTGTCGAACAACTTGCTGTGTTTTAAGTGGTTGTCTCCTTCACACATAGTATAGCATTTATTACAGTAATGACTGCCCTATTTGAAACGGATTAATTTAATCCTAAATTGCGCGGTAGGGTTCCCAAGAAGCACATGCCTCTTAATAAATTTGTCGCATCTTGGGCTGTCCATGCGCCAAATGTGAAATCTGGCGTAGATTTCTGTTATAATTTACATGCCAATTTCTAATGTAAATTTTTGTAAATTTGGTGGACTGCAAGTGGCCCCTTTCCCTACCACTAAGCCTTGCCCACTTTTTTAAAAAGTGGCAAGAGTGGTATAAAAGGGTAAAAAGTAGAACAAAATTCAGCAAAATATGTATGTGCCAAAATTGTGACTATTTTTCTCTTAATAAATCCCCCCCCCCCCCCCCCCCCCCAATGAACTTGCATGAATCCGTCTTCAGTTTTCTCCCCCTAGTGGCAGCCTAGTGCTAAAGAAATGTATTAATTTAAGAAATCCGTGCTTACATGGAAAAAAATCCATGTATCAGGTATTCAAAGTGTAATGATGGTGACACTTTAACCCATGGCTTATTTTTGGCCTTTGTGACCAATAGTTTTTTATTTCTATTCATTTTTACATCGGCTCATTCGAAGAGCCATAACTTTTTTATTTTCTCATCAATGTAGCTGTAATTTTTATTTTTTTGCAGGACAAGTTGTAGTTTTTATTGTTTCCATTTTGGAGTACATATAATTTATTAATAAGCTTTTATTAATGGGTCATTATGATTGCGGCAACGCCATATATGGTTTTAATCAAATAATTTTTATGATGGAAAGGGGTTGACTTTTTTGGGAAGAGGGGAGACTTTTTTTAATAAACTTAATTTAAATGTTTTTTTTTTTGTTGTTGAATTGACTTGAAGTTAATCGCAGAAATATAATGCTTTGAAATATTCCAAAGCATTATTGCCTGTCAGTGTGGCATGCCAGTTGACGTGGTTACCCATCGGCACGTCGTGAGGGGGGCCGATGTGCTGACAGAGGAAGCCCCCTTATGTGTCCAACTCCATAAATGCTGCGGTTGCTATTGACCGCAACATCTATGGGGTAAACGGACAGCATCTAAGCTTTCCCCGATGCCCATGCTCAAAATTAGCATTCAGATACCTGAGGATATATAGATATATTTCTGCGTATATACACACACTCTCATATTCAGGATCTTGTGTTCTTTACATGAGGACTTATTTATTTTATTCTGTACACTACCATTTAGAGCAACCCCAAAGTGCATAACCTTGACCTAAAACAGGTAGAGTCTTAAAGATGTCTAAGATGCATCTAAGTGTTCAAATAACTATCATTTGTCTAAACAAGCCAGCTGTAAATAATACATGTGATGTGTAGACTTCACAAACCACAGGCAACTGTCGCCCTGTCTATCAATAAACATCAACATCAAGTGCAAAACCAGAAAAACATTATACGAAACAAAGAGAAGAAAACATAAACAGCTGGGAATAAGATGAGAAATGACAGAGCTGTAGGGACTTCTACAACCCTATGTGGGTTTTTAGCCCAGAGAAGGCCTGGAGAGTGAAATACCAGCTCGCTCCTACTATTTAGCTATTTCTGGTCATGGGCATCAACAGTTCAAGAAAAAGATGAAAGACTTTTCACATCTTATTTTGTGAAATAATATTCACCGGGTTTTGGTAAAGGAATCAGATTGAGACATGGACATATTGTCCCATGACCCATTTAGTAGATTATACACCTATCTACAGCTCTAGCTAGTCCAAAGCAGGAGATCCACAGCTTGCAAGTTTTAATAGCAGGTTGGAGAAGAACACGTTGGCTAAAACAAGAGGTTTCGCTCTTTTGGTCCATGTCTTTATTCTTTAACTCATTGTGATCTGTGCTGGGGATAATGATAGCTCTTTGAAGCAGTAAATCAGTGACTATTGTCACAGAGAAGTGTGTGACTTAAGAGAGTCCCACTCTCCCGCTATACTTTGCATGTTAAAAGAAGACCACCCTTGAGTTCAGAGCCCTGGGTTTAGTTTCAGAGTCTGATGCTTAAAATCACTGCAGATTATGGGGGATTTACCGTATCTGTGTGTACACTAGAAGAACTCACCTACACACACAAGTCTATGAACTCCTGCAGCTGGGAATTTTAGCCCCGACAGGGAGGCATGGAGCGTGTGCGACGGACTAGAGTGTGAGAACATAGTATAATCATTAAATCATCAGATATGTTGCTGGCTATACATTTATATGATATGACTCATTGGATATTTGTGAATTTCAGCACTGTATGCACAAACATTGATGTGACATCCTCATATTCGTTTAGAGAGTCCACACTATCTGAAAAGTAAAGAGACAGTTAGATATTAATCACATGACGTAATTGTACATTTGTAAAGCGCTCTAACAATGACACATCCATGAACGATTATATGATTATTTTGTGAAATGAGGGTCTACCTCTTAGTTTATGATTTGCGGTTTAATCTAATTGTAGCAAATTTCGTATGCTATGATTATTATTATTTGGATTTATGTTTTTTATTTTATTTTACCTCTTTTTTTTTCATTGTGTCTATATGAAAAGTTTATTTGTAGTAAAATGATAACAAAATAAATTCAGGTTATGGTTATTTAATCAGAATAATTTCAAGAAACAGAGATAGCTAGGCTTTCATCTGGGGCAAAAATGGAATTTTCGGCCACAACCCTTTATCTAAATACCTGACCATTGCAGTGGTGCCCCCTCCCAGCACCCAGCACCAGGAGACGTGCCCAGCACCTAACTACCCCATAGTTAAGCCTCTGCAGATCTGAGTGAAAACGCCTCAACCCGGTTCCGACATTGTTTCTTGAAACCCCTATATTTTGTATTCAGTTAGTCATTGCAGGATATAAAGAGGGACAGATATAAATGGAGTAAAGCTGGCAATACGAATGAGGTATTTATCTGAAAATCTCACAAATTTCTACCAAATCCTTGTCTGACATGTCCAACATGTTCCATCAGGGGATTTTAACACATTCAATGCTTTAATTCCCCAAAAGACAACTGGCAATTCAGGTGTCTGTCAGCTTACACCAGTCCTGATCGGTGGTATATTAGTTGCAGTATTTTTAATGAGCATGAAATTATCATCATATCTTGTTGTAATGTTTACTGAAGCCGGTCATTATAGACTGGTGGGGTGATCATGAGGTATGCCAATTTTGTGGAAAGAGTAACATTTCTTTACCTCATTAAGGTGTAATGGTCAAGATTGTAATGTGGGGGTTACCCGAGTTCTTCCTCTTTAAGAAAACACAATCGCCGACCAATGGATTGTTGAACAGAATGATTTTACTGAACACAACTGCTATTAAAGTGGCACACAAGAATATGGTTATTATCTCTTTATGACACACAGTAAGCTTAGCGGTTACAACACATAAGTGGCACTCTCTCTTAAATGTTATAGGTTTGCTTTACCAGTTGAACCCCCAACAAATTAGGGATGTCTCCCTCTACAGGTCTCTACACCTAGACTGTGTTGCTTTTTAACAGCCTCACACCTCTTCACAGGTTTCCTGCCTTTCCTTCAGATGTCTGTTTCTCTTCTACCCTTGTCCCTAGGGCGTTCTCTCTCTTTTCCAACCCTGTCCCTCAGAGCCCTCTCTCGGTCTGGCACTATCCCTGCGTCTCATGGGTTTCAGTCTACAAGGGATAGTCTTCCAGTCATGGTTCCCTGACTCTCAAGGGTTCTGCCTTTTGTAACAGTGCAGTGTTACCCCCAATACAATGCTCCCTGGCTCTCAAGCGTTAAGTGCTCCAAGGGTACTGCCTCACAACATTCTACCACCAATCACTCCGGACAGGCACTTTCACAAGAAAGTCTCCACACTCTGTCTCAAGTCTCCCACTACACTTCAAGTCAACACAGGATTAAGGTAGCCTACTCACTAAGGTCCTAACTCTCAAGGATTACCAACCGCTACCGCTTCCAATGACTTCTCCAGCACTCTAAGGGCTGCAATCCTTAGGCCACATCTCAGGCCTCCAGGACAACCAGTCCTTACTGTAACTTCCTCACAGGCGCGCCAATCCAGTGACCCCTCTAGTCTTCTCACCAGGCCCCACTACAGCCTCCCCTGGGTTTGAGAAAAGTACCACACAGCTCCCCTCCAAGGATCCACTCACTGTAGCCAGCAATATCTCCAATAAGCTATGCATAGGCCTGCGTCACCCTTCTGACTCACCCCTACAGTGGCTGCAGCCTCCAGTCTCTCCTCACCGCAATAAGACAAGCCTGCTCTGGTCACCAGGTTACTGCACTGCTGTCCAGAACACAGCAGCCTCGTCCAGCACCTCACGCATTTTGTCTGTTCTACAGCAAAAGGTGCAAAACTACTTATTTCTAAGGTCTCCCCACACTCTACCTCCCGCCAGCGCCTGGCTCTTACTGGGACCAGTTCGCCATACCTCCCCTTTCAGCATCCCTCAGAAGCCTCTAATTTTTTAATATCTTTTATATGAGGACACCATTGCGGCCTACCCTCATCCCTGGACCTGCAAAACAAAAGCAACAGACCTGCAGTGTGACAAATACTCGTATCACATGAAATATCTGAACAGTCTCTCAGCAGCTTAGCAGTCCTTCTTAAAGTGACAGGTAACTATTTACAAAAAGGATACATAGACAGTCCATTGGCTGTAAAAGGGAGATACACAGTTCACCCTTCTTACAGGCTTGCAACTATGATCGTACAGTATTCATAAACAGAGTATCCAATACTATCATGTACACTCCACTTTCTTAGAATTAGGATTATGAAAAGTAACATGTACCCGTATAATAATGTAAATATTTATACCATAAAAGAAATAGTGTAACGGGTGCTTGTAGCCAGTTAAAATAGCATTTTGGCACAGCATTACATAACTGGCGCTGAGCTTTGCACAGGACCAATAGCACTAATTGAGAAAAGGCTCCAGGCAATAAAACACCACAGGCACACACATCAGTGATATTTTACACCAGAGCTAAATCACTCACAATAGTGTCAGCACTTTATCACTACCATTTACCATCAAGGTCAGCATTGTAAAAGTGACCTTAGGCTGTGTGGCACTACCTACAAGGGGGGCTGTGTGGCACTACCTACAGGAGGGCTGTGGCAGTACCTACAGAGGGCCATTGTGTGGCATTATCTACATAGGGAAGTGTGTGTCAAAAAATTTACAAATGAAATTCATCCGTTTTTAAAACAGACAGGGAAAAGAACGGATGCAAAACGGGTCAAAATCGTCCGTTAAAAAGGGAAAAACACGGCCTGGAAAAGAAATGGAACGGATGCATAACGGTCGAGAAAAATGGACCAAAACGGCCGTTTTTATCGTCCGACACTAGGACACTGTCGTGTGATTAGAGCCTTATACTACCACATTTTCTGTTACGTCAGTGTATTGCACTTGTTAATAATAAAATTAATTGTACGTTTTTTTGGTTTTTTATTAATTATTTTAGCCTAAATTAAGTCTTTATTTAAAAAAAGCATTCACTACAGTATGTACTTGTAACATGTTTTTGTTTTTTGTTTTTGCAAGGTCAAGCCTCTAGAAGTGCAAGGTGGTACAGGAATTAACATTTGAAAATATATTAATTTAGGTAATTATGAGGCTTTGCGTTGATCTCAAGTGGTTTATAAAAGTCCAAGAGAAAGTCATTGAGCATTTTATTAATCTGTTGACTACAAGCATTCATAACTCTCTTTAATCTTGGCCATCTTATCACCACCAAGTGCATATAATAGAACAGCATTGTTTTCAACTTCTTGCAGAGAATGGGCCTCTCTGCTCCTTATATTTGCCTTCCTGCCTTCAGGAGCACTATACATGCTGCAGAAATGATTGACGTATTTAATAGAAGGTTGTGGGTGCAATGGAATGTGGATGGAATCCAGGCTCACACAACACACACTACTGATACAGCTAGACCCCACTGTACAGTCCTGAGGAGGGGCATTCTCCGCAAAACCGCACTTGCGTGCAATCTGACATTATCATTGGCTTCAGTCGTAATGCTTTGTCTGTATGTTTGAAGGATAAGCCTTCAGTGGATGAAAAACTAATGTTTGGAGCTTGGTGACCTATGGGTTGGGTTGTACATAGCATTGTACAGGCTTTGTATAGACTCTATATTGTAGACTGCTTAGTACTGGCACTGCTGGCAAAAAAAATGTAATAGATACTAAAGTAATAGTACTGATATGAACATTTTTTTTTGCTCTTGCTATTTTTCATACTATGGTAACTAGCTTTACGAGGTTGCTCTGTTTTCTGCATTTGTAGCAAAATATAAACATTGATTGTGCATATTGATCCCTCTACAACCAAATAAAATCTGACTGGAATCATGGCGTAGCTAATTTATTACAAAGAAAAATCTCCGCTTATACAGAACATTACTTGTACAATAGGCCAGACAATTGCTTTTATATAATATTACCCTAACAAACAGCCTCTGAAGGCTTTTCATGTTATTGGTGGTACAGGGTGGACAGGGGTATAAGAGGTCAGTTTTTAGTGAGCGTGGCCCCTGATGCAGGACCCCAACAGAGGATGGTGCAGACTGTACAGTTCACTAAAACAAGACTTTTACTCCATCTGAAGTACTTAGTGTTGCGGGTATAGGGTTGGCACACGGCTTGGTGGTTACAGTCCCTAAAAGGCACTTCGCTTGGCAGGTACAGTCTCCAGTCCTTGTTCACACTTGTGGCAAGGGCGACTAGACCTTCAACTGCCTTCAGTACAGGATTCATGCTGGAAGTGGTCCGCAAGCACTTGCAGGATATACACAAAGGGCCTTTTTTTGGTCACGTAGCGCTCTCCCCATTAGAACCAAGTTACACAGCAGAATAATATGCTGATGTTAACATATGTCCTAATGATTTGTGAGTGAAGCACCGGATTAAGCCCTGTTCACATCCGTTTGTGATGTACATTTAGTCCATATGGGTCTGTATGGCGGGAAAACTCCCGACGTTCACTCTAAACTGGTCCATAGGGCTCCATTAGCCATTAGGCTTGTATTTGTCAGTATACTTTTTTTTTATTATTATAAAAAAAATAATTAAAGTATCGAATAGCGTAGTAGACTACACTATTCCATACAAAGGGATCTTGCAAACAAAAAGTATACTGTGCGGCATAGTTTTATTTAACATGGGAACCTACGGGCAGGGCCGCACCGTCCTTCAGGCGAGATGAACCTCTCGCCTCAGGTGGCAGTCTGCTACCTCTCTGACGCGGCGGTGCCACTGAAACCTCCTGCACTATAATTGTATCTGCGTCTATAGGACGCAAATACAATTAAATGAATCACTAGCGCTGGCAGGTCAAGGAACATTGGTTCTTTGCCTTGCCATTCAGCACTTTTCAAAGACGTCGTTCAGCTCTAGCAGACCTGGTCAGAAGAGACCAGGCCTGCATTGCTAGAGGACAACATGGGAAAGGGATCAGGTGAGTATATGAAGTCTAGTGGCATTATCTGCAGGTGGCAATATCTACAGGGGTTTCTGAGGCTCTATGGGGGAGCACTATCTCTAGGGGGACCTATGGAGGCCACTATCTCAAGGGTGGCTCTATGTTTGGCACTATCTACTGAGGGGCTCCATGGGGACCAGTATCTACAGGAGGCTTTATGGGGCACTATCTACAGGGGGCTCTATGAGGGGCATTGTCTACAGGGGCCTCTATGTGGGGCACTCTCTACAGGAGAGTCTATGTGGGGCACTGTCTACAGGAGGCTCTATGGGAGGCACTATCTTCAGGGGGCAGTATCTACAGGGGAAAATATCTACAGGGGGCACTGTGTGTGTGTGTGTGTGTGTGTGTGTGTGTGTGTGCACGCGCGCGCGCGCGCGCGCGTGCGTGCGTGCGTGCGTGTGTGTGTGTGTGTGTGGCACCATGAGAATTTGATCTTCATTTATAGATGCGGAAATGTTAGAAAAGTGAGAAGCTGATGACATCTGAGGGGCAAAGTGCAGAAATGGGCCTTAGCAAGTTATCATAGAGGTCTGGAAATAAGAAAAAGAATAACCAGAATCGGAGAAGATGTCACTGTATTTATCTACTGAGTGTAGTGCCCATGGCCGCGGGCTGTCGGGTTTACTCACCTCCCGACGCCCGCAGCCATGGATCTGTGAGCGCTGGCCTCCGTCTCCCTCCTAGGAGATGCCAGCACTCACTTCCGCTCCGTCCGGCTGGGTCCCGTAGGGTGCGCGCGCACACTCGCGCCCGGCCTTAAAGGGCCAGCGCGCGCAATTAGGAAATCATCATCATCAACTGCCACGATTTCCTGGTCTATAAGAAGGCCCCTGGCCTTCTAATCCTTGCCTGAGCGTTGTTAGTCTTTCCCAGTCTGTCTCGCAAATGGTCCCTTAGTGTCTCCCGTTCCAGCTGTTACCCGTGGCCTGTTACCGTTCCTGTATTCCGTATTGTTCCTGTGCCTACCCGCGTTCAAGTGTCTTCTGCCACGTCAAGTGCCATCTGCCACGTCAAGTGTCTTCTGCCACGTCAAGTGCCATCTGCCACGTCAAGTGCCATCTGCCACGTCAAGTGCCCCCTGCCACGTCAAGTGTCATCTGCCACGTCAAGTGTCTACCGCTCATCGGATACTGCCCGCCACGTCTGGCGCCACTTGCCGCACCTGCCTCCATCCGTGCTGAAGCCACCGCCCGGACTATTTCAGGTACCCAAGCATTACTGTCTGCCATTTTACTTTTGCATAGACTGTGACCTGGTCAGCTGCCTCCCCGCTACGGCGGAGCGGCCTAGTGGGTCCACAAACCTAGTGTCCGTGACAGTACGCTCAGGCCATGGAACCCGCTGGCCAGCCCAAGACCCCAGTACAGAAGATTCAGACAGAGATGCATGACCTACGCACACGTCAGGATCAACTCCTTGAGGCGGTGAATTCTATTCTGGTCCGCCTGGATCTACTCACGGTTCCACCCCCGGTTCTTCCTCCTGAAGCTGTTTCCGTGCCACTGCCTGTTGCTCCCCCTGTTTGTTCCGGATCCTCAGTTCCTCTGCCTCTTCCTCCTCGCTACGACGGTGACCCCAGAGCATGCAGAGGATTTCTCAACCAATGCACGGTGCATTTTAGGCTACGGCCTCATCTCTTCCCCTCCGAGGAGGCCAAAGTAGCGTTCATTATCTCCCTCCTCGCTGGCAAGGCCCTCGCATGGGCGAACCCAATCTTGGAGCAACAAGGACCTGTATCCTCGGACCTAGCCTTGTTCCTGCAGTCCTTTCGTGCCGTGTTCGAGGAGCCGGGTCGAACATCCTCTGCCGCAGCCACTCTGCTGACCCTCAAGCAAGAAAGCTCCACAGTAGGGGAGTATGCGATCTCCTTCCGTACCCTAGCAGCCGAGCTGGCATGGAACAATGAGGCACTGGTGGCGACCTTCTCACATCTGTCCTCTCACATCAAGGACGAACTGGCAGCCCGCGACCTTCCTTCTACCTTGGATGCACTCATCCTGTTAGCCACCCGGGTTGATATGAGAATCCGGGAGCGCTCTCAAGAGGTTCGTCAGGAGAGCCGGGCCCACAGACCAGCACCCTCTGCCCAGAGACCGCTATTGCCCACTCCTAGTGTGCTACCTGAGGATCCCATGCAGGTAGACAGAGTCCGGTTATCTGAACAGGAGAAGCAGCGCAGACGCTCCTCTGGACTTTGTATGTATTGCGGCCTCAAGGGTCATTTTGTGCGCCAATGCCCACAGAAACCGGGAAACTCCAGTACCTAGGGTTGGTTGGAGAGGCAACTCTAGGTGGAACGTCTCCAAACGTTAAAACCTCTTCCAAATTATCGATACCTGTGGCCATCGTCACCGGACAGGCATCACATCCTTCCTCCGCCTATCTTGACTCTGGAGCAGCTGCTAATTTTATCCACCAAGATCTAGTGGATCGGTTTCAACTACCCACAGTCCATCTGGAGAGACCCCTGGCAGTTGCCTCTGTGAATGGTCTACCGCTGCCTGATCCAATCATGCTCATCACTGAGCCGTTGACATTACGGGTCGGAGCTCTTCACTCAGAACAGATCTCCTTCCTGGTACTACCCAAGGCTATCAATCCTATCCTGCTGGGTCTGCCATGGCTCCGTCTATATGCCCCGACACTCGACTGGAGTTCTGGAGAAGTTCTTCAATGGGGTTCCAGATGCCATAGCCATTGCCTGTCACAAGTCCGTCCTGTTGTGCCCCCTCTGCCTCAGTCACTCTCCGATCTACCTTCTCAGTATGCCAGTTTTGCGGATGTCTTCTGCAAACGAGAGGCTGAGACGTTGCCTCCACATCGGAATTATGACTGTCCCATTGAACTGGTTCCCAATGTTTCTCTTCCCCGTGGACGAGTATATCCTCTCTCCTTGCCAGAGACTTTATCGATGTGAGCCTATATTAAGGAGAACTTGGAGAGGGGTTTTATTCGATAATCTTCCTCCCCGGCCGGGGCAGGATTCTTCTTCGTTAAAAAGGGAGATGGATCTCTCCGACCTTGCATTGACTACCGTGGTCTCAATCAGATCACGGTCAAGAACAAATACCCGTTGCCACTCATTTCCGAGCTGTTTGATCGCATACGAGGAGGCAAAAATTTTTCCAAGCTAGATCTGCGGGGGGCCTATAATCTAATCCGGATTCGCCGGGGTGACGAATGGAAGACGGCATTTAACACCCGCGATGGGCACTACGAATACCTAGTGATGCCCTTCGGACTGTGTAACACTCCCGCAGTATTTCAGGAGTTCGTTAATGACATCTTCCGAGATCTCCTCTATACGTGTGTTGTAGTTTATCTCGATGATATTCTAATTTTCTCCCCAGATCTGATGACCCATCGGAGGCATGTTCGTCAAGTTCTTCTGCGACTAAGAGAGAATCGCTTGTATGCCAAGTTAGAGAAATGCACCTTTGAAAAGAGGTCTTTGCCCTTCCTGGGCTATGTCATCTCGGATCAAGGCCTTAAGATGGACCCTGAGAAGTTAAAGTCTGTCCTGGAATGGCCACGTCCTCAAGGCCTAAGGGCCATACAGCGGTTCCTGGGTTTCGCCAATTTCTACCGCCAGTTTATTCCGAACTTTTCTTCTCTGACGGCCCCCATCTCTACCCTTACCAAGAAGGGTGTGAACGCCAAGGTATGGACTCCAGAGGCAGAGTCCGCATTCATTAGCCTCAAGAAAGCCTTCACTTCAGCTTCGATCCTCCATCACCCTGACGTATCTCAGCAGTTCTAACTGGAAGTGGACGCTTCCTCTGTTGGTGCAGGCGCACTTCTGTTCCAGAGGAGCTCCAAAGGAAAGGCAGTAGTGTGTGGCTACTACTCAAGACTGTTTTCCTCTGCTGAGCGCAATTATTCCATTGGTTATCGGGAGCTACTGGCTATCAAATTGGATCTGGAGGAGTGGAGACATCTTCTGGAGGGCGCTGCTCACCCCATCCTGATCTTCACCGACCACAAGAATCTCACTTACCTTCAGTCCGCTCAAAGACTGAATCCTCGTCAAGCCAGGTGGTCACTGTTCTTCACCCGTTTCCAATTTCTGCTCCACTACCGTCCCGCTGACAAGAACGTGAGGGCCGATGCCCTGTCCAGATCATTTGAAACGGAAGACACGGTGGAGTCCCTTCAGACGATCATAGACCCATCCTGCGTTGTCACCGCCAATCCTCTGCAGCTTAGAAATATCCCTCCGGGGAGAACTTTTGTTCGGTTGGCAGACAGAAAAAGAATTCTCCGCTGGGGACACAGTTCTAAACTAGCTGGGCACACCGGTGTCCGTAAAACCCAAGACCTGATCGCTCGTCACTTCTGGTGGCCCACGCTACCTAAGGATGTTCTGGACTTTGCCTCTGCTTGCACGGGGTGTGCCTCTAACAAAGTGACTCACAGCAAGCCTGCCGGCCTGCTTCAACCTCTGCCTGTACCCAGTGCCCCCTGGCAGCACATCGCTATGGACTTCGTCACGGACCTTCCTCTCTCAGCAGGATGCAACACCATCTGGGTGGTGGTGGACCGGTTCTCTAAGATGGCACATTTTATCCCGCTGACCGGCCTACCCTCTGCTCCTCGACTGGCAAGTTTCTTCATTCAGCACATCTTCTGCTTGCATGGCTTGCCTCTTCACATTGTGCCCGACCGGGGGGGTTCAGTTTACCTCCAAGTTCTGGAGAGCCCTCTGTAAACTCCTGGATGTGAGTTTGGACATTTCCTCTGCCTATCACCCCCAGTCCAATGGACAAGTTGAGAGGATCAACCAGATCATGGAAAATTATCTCCGCCACTTCATCTCTTCACAGCATGATAACTGGGTACAGCTTCTTCCATGGGCCGAGTTTTCATATAATAACCACACAAGTGAGTCCACCACTTCCACTCCGTTTCACATCGTGTACAGTCAACATCCCAGAGTTCCTCTTCCAGTGTCGACTTCATCTCAGGTACCCGTTGCTGACTCTGCATATGGGGACTTCCTGTAAATCTGGCAACAAACCCGGTCCTCTATTTTGCTGGCGGTAGATCGCATGAAGCGTAAGGCAGATACCAAGAGAAGAGAGCCGCCTCAGTATCTTCCTGGGACTAAAGTCTGGCTGTCCTCTCGGAACATTCGCTTGAGGGTGCCTTCATACAAGTTTGCTCCCAGGTTCCTTGGTCCTTTCGAGATCCTGCAACAAATTAACCCTGTTTCCTATAAGCTGCGGCTGCCTTCTACCCTCAGAATCCCTAACTCCTTTCATGTGTCCCTCCTGAAACCAGTGGTCCTGAACCGCTACAGCAAGACCTCTAGTTCCACAGTTGCTCCCAGCGGCCCTTCTGATGTATTCGAGGTAAAGGAGATCCTGGACCGCAAGAGGGTAGGAGGAAGGACTTTCTATTTGGTGGACTGGAGAGGGTTTGGTCCTGAGGAGAGGTCCTGGGAGCCAGAAGAGAACCTCAGCGCCCCTACTCTTATTAAAAAGTTCCTCTCTCACTCTGGCCCCAAGAAGTGGGGGCGTAAGAGGGGGGATACTGTAGCGCCCATGGCCGCGAGCCGTCGGGTTTACTCACATCCCGACGCCCGCAGCCATGGATCTGTGAGCGCTGGCCTCCATCTCCCTCCTAGGAGATGCCAGCACTCACTTCCGCTCCGTCCGGCTGGGTCCCGTAGGGTGCGCGCGCACGCTCGCGCCCGGCCTTAGAGGGCCAGCGCGCGCAATTAGGAAATCATCATCATCAACTGCCACGATTTCCTGGTCTCTAAGAAGGCCCCTGGCCTTCTAATCCTTGCCTGAGCGTTGTTAGTCTTTCCCAGTCTGTCTCGCAAATGGTCCCTTAGTGTCTCCCGTTCCAGCTGTTACCCGTGGCCTGTTACCGTTCCTGTATTCCGTATTGTTCCTGTGCCTACCCGCGTTCAAGTGTCTTCTGCCACGTCAAGTGTCATCTGCCACGTCAAGTGTCTTCTGCCACGTCAAGTGCCATCTGCCACGTCAAGTGCCATCTGCCACATCAAGTGCCATCTGCCACGTCAAGTGCCATCTGCCACGTCAAGTGTCTTCTGCCACGTCAAGTGCCATCTGCCACGTCAAGTGTCTTCTGCCACGCCAAGTGCCATCTGCCATGTCAAGTGCCATCTGCCACGTCAAGTGTCATCTGCCACGTCAAGTGTCTACCACTCATCGTATACTGCCCGCCACGTCTGGCGCCACTTGCCGCACCTGCCTCCATCCGTACTGAAGCCACAGCCACCGCCCGGACTATTTCAGGTACCCAAGCATTACTGTCTGCCATTTTACTTTCGCATAGACTGTGACCTGGTCAGCTGCCTCCCTGCTACGGCGGAGCGGCCTAGTGGGTCCACAAACCCAGTGTCCGTGACACTGAGATTGGTTCTGGTGCTGTATTTATGTACTGAGCTTTGTTCTGGTGCTGTATTTATGTACCGAACTTGGTTCTGGTGCTGTATTTATGTACTGAGCTTTGTTCTGGTGCTGTATTTGTGTACGGAGCTTGGTTCTGGTGCTGTATTTGTGTACTGAGCTCAGTTCTGATGCTGGATTTTCGTACTGAGCTTGGTTCTGGTGCTGTATTTATGTACTGAGTTTGTTTCTGGTGCTATATTTATGTACTGAGCTTGGTTCTGATGCTGTATATATTTACTGAGCTTGGTTTTGGTGCTGTATATGTGTACTGAGCTTTGTTCTGGTGATGTATATATGTACTGAGCTTTGTTCTGGTGCTGTAAATATGTACTGAGCTTTGTTCTGGTACTGTATTTATGTACTGAACTTTGTTCTGGTGCTGTATTTATGTACTGAGCTTGGTTCTGGTACTATATATATGTACCAAGCTTTGTAATGGTACTGTGCTTATGTACTGAGCTTAGTTCTGGTGTCGTATGTATAAAAGAGCTTGGTTCTGGTGCTGTAATTATATAGCATATGTTTATAATAACAAAATTGCAGGGCAGATTGAATTGTTGCAATTCATTGTAATTTAATGGGAACCTGTCAGGTAGTTTTTACCCCTTGAACCGCCACCATGCGGTAATACATGACCTGACAATATTTCCAAACATTTCCCTGTATGTTTTTTTCAGATGCAGAAAAATTTATAAGATCAACTTTTAAATAGGCGCACTGTATGCTAATTACTATTTAAAGGGTAATGGGGCGGTGCCGCTATCCTAAAGAGTCACACAGTCCTGACTCCAAACCCACCTTTTCATGCTTGATTGACATCCCTCTAGCTGTTATACATCACTACCAATCTCCTCCAAGTTACTCGGATGCGACATTGCCTTGTACACCATAAGCACGCATCGTACAGCGAGGTGTACTCTGCCTGGTTTCATCGTTGCACCACGCATGCCAGGGGAGAACAAGGCAATGGAGCATCCGCAACAGTTGGAGGAGGCTGGTAGTGATATAGAACAGCCAGGGGGATGTCAATCAAAATCTGAGGGGCACCATTTCAATTTTCAACTCATGCAGCAGAAAAGCTGGAATCAGTCCTTCATATGGGTGACGTATGCCTTTGTATGGCATCCATCCAGTGGCGTAACTATAGGGGTAGCAGCGGACCCCGAAGCCAGGGTGGCCTGTGGCCCCCCACATTACATCAATGAAAAGTTACTATAGTAACTGGGGCCTATGTAATAACCTACATGGGTCCCCTTCACTATAGTAACTGAAAGTACCTACATTCCTCCTTCCGGAGCGCAGTGGCGGTCGTGACGTCACAGCGCTGTGCACATCGCATTACGTCACAACGATATGTGCTGCGCACAACATCCCGACCATGAAAAGAGTCAGTACCTCTGCTGTGGCCGAAGAGGAGGGTAAGATTAATACCACTTGTCTGCTGGAGCTGATGGGTCAGGGTCCGACTCTGGGGGCCCCCGCCAATCAGCTGTTTTGAAGGGGGTGCAGCGCTCGTACGAGCGCTACACCCCCTTCAAAATAGCTGATTGTTGGGGGTCCCGGGAGTTGGACCCCGACCCATCAGCTATTGATGGCCTATCCTGAGGATAGGCCAGCAATGTTTAGGGACTGGACAACCCCTTTTAAGCCTACCATGTGGTGGGCTTAGATACAGGGCCCCAGCAGACAGTAATCTTATACTGTATAAGATTACTGCCTACTGGACCCTGTATCTAAGCCTACCTTAGGCTTAGATACAGGGTCCAACAAACAGTATCACACATGCACATGGGCCCTGTATCTAAGCCTACCATATGTGTTTGGCTGTGTTTACATCACCGTTGCCATTCCGTTAAGGGGTTCCATCTGAGGTTTCTGTTGGGTAACCCCTCAACAGAACGGCAAACTGAAACCTCAGCTTCCGTTTCCCTCGCCATTGTTCTCCATGGTGACGGAAATGTTGCTAAAGGTTTCCGTTTGTCACTCTTGTGACAGGGTTCAATTGTTTTGACGGAATCAATAGCGTGTGTTTTCTATGTCTATGTCTATGTATTTTTTTTTAAACTTCATTACTACCGCCTTATTAATAGCTGCTGACTGATTGACAGCATCAATTACTAAGGCGGGGCTTAGTGTTAGCCGGGGCAGAGGCTAAGACTAACCCCAATTATTACCCCGGTAGCCACCGCCACCAGGGGTGCCGGGAAGAGTCAGGTACCATCCCTTACCCGACCATCTGTAGTGATGGTCGGGCACTGGGGCGGCTGCAGGCTGGTAATATTAGACTGGGAAAGGCCAAACACAGTGTCCCTTCGCACCTTGGTAATGCTCGCCTGCTGCTGCTATGTTGTATCTGGCTGGTTATGAAAAATGGAAAGAACAATGTGGGGTTGTGGCGTTGACCACTACAGATGGTCGGGTACTGGATCGTACCCGGCTCTTCCCGGTACCCCTGGTGGCAGTGGATACCAGGGTAATAATGGGGGTTAGTGATAGCCTCTGCATCGGCTAACACTAAACACCGACTTAGTAATGGACGTTGTCAATCAGCCAGCAGCTATTAATAAGGCAGTAGTAATAAGTTTAGAAAAATACAGACATAGAAAAAATATTTTATTGAAATAAGAATCCCACACACAACCCTCATTAACCATTTTTTTGAGAATAAAAAAAACGCCGTTATCGAAGTAGTCCTCGAATCTGAAGTAGTCCAACAACCGAACTTGTAAAAAAATACAAACACATAAAAATAATTAGTAACACATAAAAAAAGCAAAACAATTATTATTTTTACCTTTCCTGGGTCCAGCGCTAGAGCCGCAATGTCAGCAAGCTGGGCCCTATATCTAATCCTATCATGTGTGATACTGTCTGCTGGACCTTACATCTAATCCTATCATGTGTGATACTGTCTGCTGAACCACTGTATCTAATCCTATCCATAACTATAGGGTTGTAGTGCTATGCTGTCTTCTATATACACATATACATACACATATTTATTTGGGGGGGTATATATATTGGGGCTATTTCCCCTGACGTTTCAAGACCTTAGTGACGCCCCCGGCTGCTGGTGCTGCATCGTTGGGTCACTTAGGAGACCCAGAAATGCAGCTGAAAGCTGCGGGCCGTCGGCCATGAGAAGTTTGGGGGGCCCCAAGAAGAACCTTTGCATCGAGGCCCATGAACCTTCAGCTACGCTCCTGCATCCATCACAGGCATCCATTACACATATACAGTTTGTCATGAGCTTTTCAACATTTTTACATGACGTCTACGTTTAATGTATACCATTATAGTTTATGGGTGACAGATTTCACTGTTATGTCGAAAACATTTCTTGGCGTATATGTTAATCCTAGGTCAAAAACTTAAAGTGATAAGGGCCTAAATTATGAAAATAGTGTCACTGTCCAAATATTTCTGAGCCCAAATGTATGTGTGTTGGCACAGATACTGTCTGAGTAACTGGTTTATTTATATTTCTCATTGTAACTACAAGAGGCTAATCCACTAAAGTCTGCAATTTTTACTATTTGTATATAATGTGTGGATAGATATGAGTTAATTGTTAAGATAGAACATAAATATCATAAGACAAGTAACAAACACTCCCCAAATCGCCATACTTTCTATGATACCAGGTTCACTGGCCCAAGTATTCTAAGACACCTCCTGATGGCTGCAAGGATGGTGATACCCCATCACTGGATAACTTGGGTTTTCGCTCTCTTTGTAAATAAATTGTGAAGCTTTATAATATTATGACATTGAAGGAACTGATTGCAGAGGCACCTGATCGCTCTTCTGCATTTCTTACTATCTAGCATCCTTGGAAAACTTTTACGGACTCTTCTCAGGTCTTTGTCTTAGGCCTGATTTACACGAGTGTGTGCGTTTTGCGCGCGTAAAAAACGCAGCGTTTTGCATGCGAAAAAGGAACTTGACAGCTCCGTGTGTCATCAGTGTATGATGCGCGGCTGCGTGATTTTCGCGCAGCCGCCATCATAGAGATGAGGCTAATCTACGTCAGTCACTGTCCAGGGTGCTGAAAGAGTTAACTGATCGGCAGTAACTCTTTCAGCACCCTCGACAGTGCATTCCGATCACCATATCGAGTAACCTGTTTAAAAAAAAAGAGGTTCGTACTTACCGAGAACTTCCTGGCCGTTGCCTTGGTGACGCGTCCTTGGTGACGCGTCCTTGGTGACGCGCCTCTCGACATCTGGCCCCACCTCCCTGGATGACGCGGCAGTCCATGTGACCGCTGCAGCCTGTGCTTGGCTTGTGATTGGCTGCAGCTGTCACTTGGACTGAATTGTCATCCCGGGAGGTCAGACTGGAGGAAGAAGCCGGGAGTTTTATCGGTAAGTCAGAACTTTTTTTTTTTTTTTACACGTTCACGTATATTGGGATCGGAAGTCACTGTGCAGGGTGCTGAACCAGTTTAACTATTTCAGCACCCTGGACAGTGACTGTCTCCTGACATCGCGTACCGAAACATTTTTTGCCGGGTTCGGTCAAAACGAGTTCGGCCGAACCCGGTGAAGTTCGGTTCGCTCATCTCTAAGACACTCCTTTTGGATGTTTGTAAACAGAAAAGCACGTGGTGCTTTTCTGTTTACATTCAGAGTTTGACAGCTCTTGCGCGAATCACGCAGTTCGCACGGAAGTGCTTCCGTGAGACCTTCGTGGTATTCACGCACCCGTTGACTTCAATGGGTGCGTGATGCGCGAAAAGCGCACGATTATAGAACATGTCGTGAGTTTTACGCAACGCACTCGCGCTGCGCAAAATTCACGTATCTTCTGCACTGCCCCATAGAGTAATATAGGTGCGTACGACACGCGTGAAAAGCACGCGTGAAAAGCACGCGCGTCGCACGCGCGTATATTACGCTCGTGTAAATGAGGCCTTACTGCGTTAACACTTCATGGAATTCGTTAAGTCTGTCCCAGATTTTTATCTTGAAATGTTCAGCATTTTATGTAAATCCTGTACCTTCCCCACTCTGAACCCCCTACCTCCCCCCTTTTTTTCCCCTGCACTTTCTTTCTGCTTTCACTCCTTTCCCCTGTTCTTTTCTCTCTCTCTTATACCACTTTTCCTTTATTAGAATCCCTGCGCTTTCTCTGCCTCCCATTGATTTCAATGGGAGTTAAGAAGTGCAACCGCGGCAAGAAAAGGACATGCCGCTTTTATTTCCAGCGCCAAAAAAACATAGTGTGAACTGGGCCTTAGGCTCTGTTTTATAAACAAGTGGCAATTTCAGTACATGACTATTATGATGTTTTCTTATGCTTCTAGTTTGTATGATCAGACACAAGTTTCTGTTATTGCTGAGTGTACTTCTTTATTACTGATATGATATTGTTGTATATTGTAATGTCACTTTCTTTTAAAAATAATCAAATGGATTATACATAAAATATATCTATCATTGTGTGTAATGCAGCCTACATACTTTATGTGCACAAATGTCTATCTCAGATATAACTGTCCATGTGTCCTTTCTAGCTTTAAATGCCTGGTAAAAAAAAAAAATTATAATGGAAGACTGCTTGATTGTACAAAGCACAAAGCCCCTCATTGTCAAAAGAGGAAAACAGGAAAGGAAACAATGTGGGTTTTCATTACAGGGAACAGAAAAATGTATTTTAACAATCAACGAACTATAAGGTTTGCACTGCTTTATATGTTCATTCATTTTAATAAACATATACGAAAATCTTGACTTTTTAAAGTGACCCCGTCAGCAAACAGGTTGCTATTAAGCAGGGACATATTTTCACTACTTCAGCCAACGATGATCTGGCATTGCCCAGTTGTATAAAAGGTCTGACTATTTAATCTTAGTGGAACAGCTCCGTTTTATGTGGGGTCTGACAAAAGGCCAGCAGGTTAGCACATAGTATACTCTTTAGCATATTTTAGTATGATCAGCAGGGGCAGACATACCATTGGTGCAACCTGTGCAGCTGCACAGGTGCCCAGCAGGTAAGGGGGTCCAACATCACCCTAAAGCAGCCTTCTTCTGTCTAATAGATTGCATGTAAATGCCTGAGCTAATGAATTTTATGGCTAACAATCACTAATAGATTGTAAGAGAGCCATAAGGGGGTGATTTTTTTATGAGATATTGAAGAGCATGGGGCCCATATACTGTTCTTGCACAGGGGCCATCGGCTGTCTGTGTCCGCCACTGATGATCAGTGCGTGGTGAGACATAGATATTAGCTTCCTGAAACTGAGCACACATGCAAATCGTCTTCTACATAAATACTAGGTGATAAATGTTTGATCAGTGTGGCTTTGACTGAGTTTCAATGAATCGGCGGTCGAGCATGCGCCCTGCTACTCCATTCAAAGCCTAGGGCACCGCCGAAATTTGCTGTCTCAAATATTATCATCAGTGGCGATTGGTGGAGGTCCCAGTGGTCGGACCCACACCGGTCTAGAATTTATCACCTATACAGTGGATAGGTGGTAATTGCTCCTAGCCGTAATACCCCTTTAACGTCAAAGCACGTGTCTAACTATGTGCACCATTTGATAGTTTTGAAATCTACTGTTGATGTCTGCATAAAAAATTTAGTAACTTTTAAACACATTGCGTTTCTAACTTTTACCTAGGCTAAGTTATATCCAGTATTATAGCCTAGAGCAGCTTTTACAGTTCTGTTTTTTTAACAGTCAAGTTTCTCAAGAGACACCTCCTAAACAGCAATGGGTCAAAAAGTTTTTGCTACAAGACACTTCCAAAAATGAAAAAGCATGCTCTTTATATGCAGACATTGAGTCAGCAAAGATATATTGGAAGAGATCAGCTCTGAAGCTGCAGAATTTTGAGTACCCAAAAATGAATGCAATATATTTATATATGTTCACAAGGGGAGAGAAGAAAACCTGGACCCCACATCCACTTTGCCATACTTGATCGATTGCGGCTCAGCAAAATTAATAAATGTAAGAACATGAGGTTCTTAGTTTACATTTTGATCAAATTGTATAAGCCCACATGCCACTTTACGGCGACCTCTTTAAAGTGGGTCCCTACTCTATCAAGTGAATAATCGCATGACAACCAGTGCCACTGCAACACAGTACCCATAGAGGGAGCAACCCAGAAGACCAACAGCACCCATGCTGCCAGTCTAAGCCTCCTTGGTTACTGTGTTGCTGCTGCACTGGTTGCCATGTGATACTTCACTTGATAGAGTTGGGACCCACTTTAAAGAGGACGCCGTGAAGTGGCAAGTGGGCTTATACATTTTGATCAAAATGTAAACTAAGAACCTCATAATCTTACAATATTTAATTTTGCTGAGCCGCAATAGATCAAGTATAGCAAAGAGAATGTCCAGTCCAGGTTTTCTTCTCTCCCCTTGTGAATATATTTATATACACTTCTCAACATTGAAATTGCAACACCAAGAGGAAAAGTTTTGGAATTGTGGAAATCATAGGATCGATAGACCTGTTAACGATATGCAAATGATAAATAAATGGAAACAAAATATATAAACATCTTGATTTATTCAGTATCGAGTATGGGCGCCACACGCAGAAATACATGCTCTAACACAACTTGGCATACCATCAATGAGTTATTAATGGTTGTCTGAGGAATATTATGCCACGCTGAATGCACTTGGGCACACATATCATCAAGATTGGCTGCTGGCAGCTCCCTTTACAATTGCCAACCTGTGACATCCTAGATGTGCTCGATGAGAGACAAGTTCGGAGACGTTTCTGCAACGGATTTCATTGCGGAATATTTGCACCGTATTTTAGTAGCAACAAATTGGATGAAATTTAAACAAATCTCATCCACACGCTGCGAAAAAATACACTGAGAAAACATTTATATATTGACATGTGGTGTGTTTTTTACTCCGTAGCATGTCAATTTATGTTGCGTAATTGCTGTTCTTTTGTTGCGTGTTTTCCCCATTGAATTCAATGGTGAGGTAAAACCCACAACAGAAAGCAAATGCTGCGATTTTTGCAATGGAAAAGGTGCAATTCTGCCTCAAAAATTGCAAATCAGAAAAAAGCAACAACATTTTTTCGTTTCAAATTGTGTTAAAAAAAAACTAATACTTACCTGGGTGCTGTCAAAGCGATGCGTCCCTCTGTTCTCCACGCAGCCCGCCCTCCTGGGATGATGTTTCATCCCATGTGAATGCTGCAGCCAATCACATGCTGCTGCGTTGACACAGGAGGCCGGGCTGCACAGAGAGAAGAGGGACACATTGATATGACAACGCCCAGGGAGAGTAAGTATTTTTTTATTTTTTTCAGCACTGTTTTCCGCAGTGGAGATTCTGCCCGAAAATCTGCACCACAATTTGATGCAGTTTTTCGCTCGGAATTCCCTGTGGGTTCTAGGACACTACTTTTATCTTTTATTCAGCGTATCTGCCTTGTGTGAACATACCCTAAAAGGATTTACACATTTAGTTTTTTGTGCAGTATTTAATGCAGTTTTTTGAGCTGAAGCCGGAGTGAATCAAACAGGAAGCAGTTTCTTTATACTGCCCCTTCCTTTTAAATCTACTCTTAGGTTGGCTCAAAAAACTAGATTTAAATAAATGCAGGACTACATAGGAACCTCTTATTTAATGACAAACCCATAGCTATCTAATGGTGTGCAACTCAGGGAAAGCAATGTGAACATCCTCTAACAATATATTTAAGGTGTAACTCAAAAACTCAAAACGTACTGTAGCTCTTGGTCAGACTTATGGAGCTTTAGGGTCAGTTCACACATTGCGTAAATACTGCGTTTTTGTCCGCAATGGAATTCCTTGCGGAAAATCCGCAGCAAAGACAGTAGCAGCAAAATGGATGAAATAGAACAAATCTAATCAGCATGTTGCGTAAATATTGAGCGGAAAAACTGCGCAGAAATAGACCTGCGGTGCAGAGTTTTATTTCGCAGCATGTCAGATGTATTTACGTAAATGCTGCTTATTTGTTACGGGTTTTCCCCATTGAATTCAATGGGAAGTTAAAGCACGCATCAATAAGCTTTGCAGCGGGTTCAAGTGATTCCGCCACAAAAAACGCAACTTAGAAAAAAAATAATCTTATTCTAACCCAGAAGTCTGTATTCCTCCCTCCAGTGCAACCTCCTCGAATGACGTTTCATCCCATGTGACGGCTGCAGCCAATCACAGGCTGTAACGGCGGTCACATGGGATAAAAGTCATCTTAAGAGGCCTGCCTGGATGACATCAGAGGACCGGCCTCCTGAGATGACATTTCATCCCATGTGACCCCCGCTGCAGCCAATCACAGGCGTCATCCCAGGAGTCCGACCTGCTAGCAAGCCGATTAAGTGCTGAAGATTTCCGCAGCGGACATTCTGGGAGAAAAACTGCACCAGAGTTTGGTGCGGTTTGTAGCCCGGAATTCCCTGCGGTGCACAGGGCAGATACGCTGCGTGCCTTTACACAGCGTATCGGCCCAGTGTGAGCTCAGCCTTAAAGTTAAAATTACCTACCACTGGTGACCACAGATATTGCATTGTTTACATGTATAGATAGTGTGTGCACAGATACAAGACACTTCTTGAAACATACATTGCAGCCATTTGCAAGGCATTTTGTTGTTGTTGTTGTTGTTCGCGTTATATACCAGAAAAGTGTTATTGTTGTTGTGTTGCTTTAATGGAGTTTAGGCTCTGTTCGCTTCTGCTTTGGAGGCTCAGTTTGGAGACCACATTGCACATTCCGTCAGATTTGATGGAAAATAGCATCGCATGTAGCGCAATATTTCCTGTTAAAATGATGGACAACTCAGCGGAACACAACGTGCCCCATTTTAAGTCAATGAACTCTGTTGCCACTGATATCCATCATGCAATGGATCTGGCACTACATCATGATTTCCGTTATAAAGGGAAGCCATGATGCAGATGTATACGTGGCCTTAGTCTTCAAGATTTCGAAAAATACTTTGTGGCTAATTTGTTTGTTATGCGATTACACAGAATACATAGTAGTTTGTTGTCCAAAAATTAGCTAAAATTGCATTGAGCACTAATCGTGACATTTGACAAATCATCTAGACCTCACAGAATTCAGTGAGGCCAGAACATGGTGTAGCAGGAGTTTTTTTCTGAAAACAGAATCTTGTGAACGTCATCAGGCTGTTGCCTAAGGGACCTTTGCCCAGTGTAGGCTGAGATGGGCCGTTAGAAATGGGACATGTAACAGACCATAAGAGCTTGGGCGATCTAACAGATTCCAGATAACAAATGGTTTGTATGAGAGGGGCTGCTCCTGAGTAGGTGGGCAAGAACATGAGAGAGAAATATTATGGTCTTCCACAGGCAAGTTCACGAGGGCAAAATGAAATTGAGCTGGCACGAGCTTTTACCTTCAATGGATAGATTCTTCTAACCCTGACCGAATACAGAGCACTTGCTGTCCAAGCAACCCCCCTTTGTTCGTATTTGAGTTTTTTTCTTTTTGTTATGAGCTACACAAGTTCATCGTGAGACACGCGTTGACTATTAGGCCACTACAAAAGGCTGATTTGAGTCCATAATTTAGAGACTCATAAAAACATTATTGTCTCTGTCAGGACATTTATTTACTAGCTCAACAATGAGACTGAGTACTGTAACATAGAGGGTCAATGGGGGCTCTATGTTGAAGTGCAATGAATGGATAATAAACAGAGAGTTAAAGGAGTGGAGAAATATGCTAAATATCTACAAGGGGATGGTCAGCAGAAAAAGTTTGCTTAGTTAGACATGCGACCCTATACAAAACAAATCAAATAATAATTGTCAAAAACACAAAAGGAGAGATTTGCGAAGCTAAATGCACCAGAATTCGAACTGAATCTGTGCCAATAAACAGGCATGCATGTCTTGCGCTTGATTTATGATGTGTTTTAGACACTTTTTGCACCTCCCTGGACAGTTTTTAAAAGTGTGTAGAAAAGGGGCATGACATATCGAACAGGTATTGTGACTCAAATTGTGCCAAATTGCTTAAAATGTGGTACTACACACACTATTGTATTTTAAAGAAGTTATGTTTATTAGACTATACATATAAATGTACTCCCCATCTAAATGAGTGTGCCGTCCGAGTCCCATCAGGGGTACGAGGAAAGATAGGACATGTTCTATCTTCCCTCGGATCGGAGACTCGGACCATTTTTCACAGACCCGATTCACCCGTCAAAGGAATGGGTCCGTGAAGACGATCGGGTGCCACTCGGATGCCGTAAAAAACGGCCCGAGTGTCACAATGGTCGTGTGCAAGAGGCCTTACAGCCGACACTTCAGGGTAACGAGTGGGATCTAGTTCAATCCCTTAGATGCCTCGGTCAAAAGCAACCACGGCATCTAAACCATTAGAAAAAGGGGGCGGCATGGGGTGCCGATGGTTGGCATGGCAGACTGGGGGCCTAATGAAGGCCACTAGGTCTGCCATCTTTCTACTCCTATGAAGCCCTGCCTCAGGAGACTGTCAGTATAACAATATACTACAATACATTAGTATTGCAGTATATCATGCAAGCAATCCAATGGTCGCTGGTTTAAGTCCCCTAGCGGAACTAGTAAAAAAAAGTTAAATACAATTAAATAAAGTTTTTTTTAATATGTATAAAAAAAATATTAAAAGTTTAAAAATATCCTTTTTCCTATTTTCCGCCAAGCACAATGTAAAAAAAGAAGAAATTAACATAACTGGTATCGCCTTGTCTGTAAGAGTCAGAACTAACACAATATAACGTTTGTTAACGGTGAACGGCGTAAACATTTTTTTTATTAAAACACCTAAATCGCTTTTTTTTGGTCACTCCATCTCCAACAAAAATGGACTAAAAAGTGATAAAAAAGTCTCATGTGGTACCAATAGAAACTAGAGCTCACCCCGCAAAAAAAATAAGCCCTCAATCGCCCAAAAAAAAGTTATGGCTCTCAGAATATGGCGACAAAACACAAGTTTTATTTTTAACAATCAGTTTTTCCCTTGTAAAAGTAGTAAAACATAAAAAAAATTGCTGTAATCATATTGATCCACAGCATAAAGTTAACATTCCGCTTTTATATATATATACACCGCGTTCCAAATTATTATGCAAATGTTATTTTTCACTGATTTTCCTAAATAGTCGATGCAAATGACAGTCGGTATAATCTTCAAGCCATCAACCGTTGGAGTATAATGCGAATTTTATTGAATAAATCTCCTAATGATAACAGATTTTTTTTTAGAAGTAAAAAACTCAAAATGCACTGTTTCAAATTATTATGCACAACAGAGATCAAAACATTTTAAAGTTTGTAAAGAGAACTAAAATGGTAATTTGTTGAATTTGCAGCATAAGGAGGTCATATTTACAGAAATCAAAAGCTCTTTCAATCAAAAAAAACTTAACAGGCCAAGTTACATGTTAACATAGGACCCCTTCTGTGATATCACCTTCACAATTCTTGCATCCATTGAATTTGTGAGTATTTGGACAGTTTCTGCTTGAATATCTTTTCAGGGTGTCAGAATAGCCTCCCAGAGCTTCTGTTTTGATGTGAATTGCCTCCCACGCTCATAGATATTTTGCTTGAGGATGCTCCAAAGGTTCTCAATAGGGTTGAGGTCAGGGGAACATGGGGGCCACACCATGAGTTTCTCTCCTTTTATGCCCATAGCAGCCAATGACACAGAGGTATTCTTTGCAGAATGAGATGGTGCATTGTCATGCATGAAGATAATTTTGCTACGGAAGGCACGGTTCTTCTTTTTGTACCACGGAAGAAAGTGGTCAGTCATAAACTCTACGTACTTTGCAGAGGTCATTTTCACGCCGTCAGGGACCCTGAAGGGGCCTACCAGCTCTCTTCCCATGATTCCAGCCCAAAACATGACTCGCCACCTCCTTGCTGACGTCACAGCCTTGTTGCGACATGGTGGCCATTCACCAACCATCCACTACTCCATCCATCTGGACCATCCAGGGTTGCACAACACTCATCAGTAAACAACACGGTTTGAAAATTAGTCTTCATGTATTTCTGAGCCCACTGCAACCGTTTCTGCTTGTGAGCATTGTTTAGGGGTTGCCGAATAATAGCTTTATGCACACTTGCAAACCTCTGGAGGATCCTACACCTTGAGGTTCGCGAGACTCCAGAGGCATCAGCGGCTTCAAATACCTGTTTGCTGCTTTGCAATGGCATTTTAGCAGCTGCTCTCTTAATCCTATTAATTTGTCTGACAGAAACCTTCCTCATTATGCCTTTATCTGAACGAACCCGTCTGTGCTCTGATTCAGCCACAAATCTTTTCACAGTACGATGATCATGCTTACGTTTTCTTGAAATATCCAATGTTTTCATACCTTGTCCAAGGTATTGCACTATTTCATGCTTTTCGGCAGCAGAGAGATCCTTTTTCTTTCCCATATTGCTTGAAACCTGTGGTCTGCTTAATAATTTGGAACGTCCTTCTTAAGTAGTTTTCCTTTGATTAGGCACACCTGGCAAACTAATTATCACAGGTGTTTAAGATTGATTACAATGATCCAAAGAGCCCTAAGGGTATGTGTACACAATAACTGCATTTACGTCTGAAATTACGGAGCTGATTTCAGGAGAAAACAGCTCCTGAATTTCAGACGTAATTGCTCGTACTCGTGTTTTGCGGGGTGTCCATTACGGACGTAATTTGGAGCTGTTCTTCATTGGATTCAATGAAAAACGGCTCCAATTACGTCCCAAGAAGTGTCCTGCACTTCTTTGACGAGGCTGTTATTTTACGCGCCGTCTTTTGACAGCAACGCGTAAAATTACAGGTCGTCGGCACAGTACATCGGCAAACCCATTTAAATGAATGGGCAGATATTTGCCGACGTATTGGAACCATTTTTTCAGACGTAATTCGAGGCGTAAAACGCCTCCATTACGTCTGAAAATAGGTCGTGTGAACCCAGCCTTAGACACAATACCATCCATGAGTTTAATTGAAAAACTAATAATTAAATGTTTGACACTTAAATCCAATCTGTATAATAATTTGGAACACGGTGTATACACTACCGTTCAAAAGTTTGGGGTCACCCAGACAATTTTGTGTTTTCCATGAAAACTCACACTTATATTTATCAAATGAGTTGCAAAATGACTAGAAAATATAAAAATATAGTCAAGACATTGACAAGGTTAGAAATAATTATTTTTATTTAAAATAATAATTTTCTCCTTCAAACTTTGCTTTCGTCAAAGAATGCTCCATTTGAAGCAATTACAGCATTGCAGACATTTGGCATTCTAGCTGTTAATTTGCTGAGGTAATAGGGAGAAATTTCACCCCATGCTTCCAGCAGCCCCTCCCACAAGTTGGATTGGCTTGATGGGCACTTCTTGCGTACCATACGGTCAAGCTGCTCCCACAACAGCTCTATGGGGTTGAGATCTGGTGACTGCACTGGCCACTCCATTACAGATAGAATACCAGCTGCCTGCTTCTTCCCTAAATAGTTCTTGCATAATTTGGAGGTGTGCTTTGGGTCATTGTCCTGTTGTAGGATGAAATTGGCTCCAATCAAGCGCTGTCCACAGGGTATGGCATGGCGTTGCAAAATGGAGTGATAGCCTTCCTTATTCAAAATCCCTTTTACCTTGTACAAATCTCCCACTTTACGAGCACCAAAGCAACCCCAGACCATCACATTACCTCCACCATGCTTGACAGATGGCGTCTGGCACTCTGGCGTTTTGCGGGTACTATTTAATGAAGCTGCCAGTTGAGGACCTGTGAGGCGTCTATTTCTTAAACTAGAGACTCTAATGTACTTGTCTTGTTGCTCAGTTGTGCAGCAGGGCCTCCCACTTCTCTTTCTACTCTGGTTAGAGCCTGTGTGTGCTGTCCTCTGAAGGGAGTAGTACACACCGTTGTAGGAAATCTTCAGTTTCTTAGCAATTTCTCGCATGGAATAGCCTTCATTTCTAAGAACAAGAATAGACTGTCGAGTTTCACATGAAAGCTCTCTTTTTCTAGCCATTTAGAGAGTTTAATCGAACCCACAAATGTAATGCTCCAGATTCTCAACTAGCTCAAAGGAAGGTCAGTTTTATAGCTCCTCTAAACAGCAAAACTGTTTACAGCGGTGCTAACATAATTGCACAAGGGTTTTCAAGTGTTTTCTAATCATCCATTAGCCTTCTAACACAGTTAGCAAACACAATGTACCATTAGAACACTGGAGTGATGGTTGCTGGAAATGGGCCTCTATACACCTATGTAGATATTGCATTAAAAACCAGACGTTTGCAGCTAGAATAGTCATTTAGCACATTAACAATGTATAGAGTGTATTTCTGATTAATTTAATGTTATCTTCATTGAAAAAAACTGTGCTTTTCTTGCAAAAATAAGGAAATTTCTAAGTGACCCTAAACTTTTGAACGGTAGTGTGTATATATATATATATATAGATAGATAGATAGATAGATAGATAGATAGATAGATAGATAGATAGATAGATAGATAGATAGATAGATAGATAGATAGATAGATAGATAGATAGATAGATAGATAGATAATATCTTTTTCTCATTCCACCCCACAAATATATCTTTTACCAGTTTCCCATCACATTATATGGTACATTAAATGATGCTGTGAAAATCTACAGCTCATCACAAAAAAAAAACATGCCCTCATACGACTATATCGGCAAAAAATCTAGTTAAATAAAAATTAGAGAAGTCTATAGATAATACCCAGTAATATCACATAATAAATATGAATAGCTTAACCATCATATACAAAATATGCTACACTCAATCCCACAAAGACAAATCAGTAGTACATATATAGATCAAGCGGGTCCCAATATTGTAACACTAGACATGGTGGCTGGGTGGTTGGAAACAAGCAATATCCTTGACTTGCGTTTTGCTGTCATGGCTGCTTCATCAGAAGCTAGGGGTAAAAATTGGGACTCTCTTGACCTATATATTTACTAGTATACACAAAAAGTAGAAAAAAGGTCCGCTCACCATTGCAGCTATGAGTAAGGACCAATAGGTTTGAAACGCGTAAGCTTTCTTCACACAAGAATTGTATCCATCTTATTTTAAATGTGTTATCAATAAAGCGATAGTGATTTTACTATATCGTGCGCCAGACCCATTTCACTCCTGAATAAAATTTAAGGATCTGGTCGGTGGTCTGAATTCAATTAAAGGTCTTGTCGAGAGTCTGCAGTAATTTAAGAGTCTGGTCAGGGGTCAAGATCATTTAAGCACCTGGCAGGGTCTAAATTAATTTAGCGGTATGGCCGAGGGTCTGAGTTCATTTTGGTGTCTGTTGTTTACGCAGGAGATGTGGGTGCAATCTGGGCCGGCCTTAGGGGTGTGCAACCTGTGTGAGTGCACAGGGCACGGCACCCTCTCAGCATGTAGGGGGCGCCACTATGCAGGCCGATTGAGCTTTACGTCCTCTGCTCTTGGTTACACACACGGAGGAAACAAGAGCAGAGGTAGCAAGAGAAGAGGGGGAACCTCCACCCACAGCCCGCCCCTGCAAGATGCCTACCAGAAAAGTGAGGAGGTAAGTGCCTATGTGTGTGTATATATCTCTCTGTGGGTATATATGTCTGTGTATATAAGTCTGTGTTTTTATGTGTATATGTTCCAGTATGTGTGTGTGTGTATGTGTGCCTGTGTGTCTATATATGTGTCTGCACGTGTGTATATATGTCTCTGTGAAAGTTTGTGTGTGTGTGTGTGTGTGTGTGTGTGTGTATATATGCCTTAGTGTGTGTTTATATGTGCCTGTGTGGGTATAGTTATCAGAGTGTGTTATCTGTGGTGTTACATAGGACTGCAGATAACATCTACTACATTATCTGTACTCAGACAATTATCACTGTGTGTTATCTGTGGTATTAGGCCCTATTCACACGGCAGGGATAGTCAGCCGTGTGACGGCCTTCTATTTAACGGCCGTCACACGGCTGCAATAAAAACAATACACCCCAAATGGGACTATTCACATGGCTGATTTTTTGACAGGCATGGTAAACCGGGTCGTCAAAAAATGGAACAAGCTCTATTTTGGGCCGTTTTCACGGCCGCAAGGCTCCCATAGAAATCTATGGGGCCATTTAAAACACGACCGTCACTTGCATGTGATCCGAGTAACGGCCGCCCTTTCTGCTACTCGCTCTCTCCCCCTCCTGACAGTGCGAAATGCATGTGAGGAGGAGGAGATGTTTTTGCTGTAGGTAGTGCCACAGCCGCCTTGTAGATAGCACCCCTCCCATAGATGGCACCGCCTTCCTTGTAGATAGCGCAACTGTAGTTTTATGTAGGAGTGGAATCCCTCTGGGCGGACTCGATCCAGGCGCGTCACGGCAGAGGATGATCTAAATGCAGAAGCCAGAAGCAGTGGCCAGTACTGCAACTTGGTGAGGGATTGTGCTGTGTAAAAGCTGTATGTTGCCCCCCTTCACATTTACTGTCTTCACCTTGGACCCCACAGTGCTCCTGCCCATCTGTCTCTACAGCCCTCCTATAGAATCCCTGTCGATGCATCTCGCTACTGGCCCCACACACACCCCCCCCCCTTGCCAATTTCTGCTTTCTTAGCCCTCTTCCCTACCCCACAAAGCCCTGCCACCTAATCTCTCCCTCATAACTGAGCTCCTGCCCACCTAATGTCTTTGCCCTGCCCCTCTACAGAGCCCCTGCCAGTTGAATCTCAACCCTGCCCCCCTCTGGGCACTTTCCTTTAACACCCCCCCCCCCCCCCCACCCATCATAACTGAGGGGCAGACTCCTTGACTGAGAAGGTAAAGGCTGTCTTGGAGTGGCCACGCCATCAAGGCTTAAGGGTCATACAACGCTTCCTAGGATTCGCCAACTTCTACCGGATGTTCATTCCTAACCTCTTTTCATTGACAGCTCCCATCTCTACCCTCTCTAAAAATGGCATGAATGCAAAGGTGTGGACTCCAGAGGCCGAAGCCGCATTTGAATCCTTAAAAAAAGCCTTCACGTCAGCCTCTGTTCTTCATCATCCTGATGTATCCCTACAGTTTTCTTTAGAGGTGGACGCTTCCTCTGTTGGTGCTGTTGCACTGTGGTTCCAGAGAGGTTCGAAGGGCAAGACTGTCATATGTGGCTACTATTCCAAGCTGTTTTTTTCCGCAGAGCGCAACTACTCGATTGGGGATCGGGAGTTACTGGCCATTAAGCTGGCTCTGCAGGAGTGGAGACACCTACTGGAAGGCACAGTCCATCCTATCCTGGTCTTCACGGATCACAAGAACCTGACCTACCTACAGACGGCCCAGTGGTTGAATCCTCGGCAAGCCAGGTGGTCGTTGTTCTTTGCTCGGTTCCGGTTCGAACTCCACTACCGACCTGCCGACAAGAATGTGAGGGCCGATGGATGCCTTGTCGAGGTCATTTGAGACAGAGGACACTGTGGAGTCCCCACAGAATATTATTGATCCTTGCTGCATCTTCTCTGCGAACCCTCTACAGGTTAGAGACATCCCTCCGGGGAGGACTTTTGTACGTCTGGCAGACAGAGGAAGAATCCTTCGCTGGGGTCACAGTTCCAAGCTGGCAGGTCACGCGGGTGCTTGTAAGACCCAGGCTTTAATCGCCCTCCAGTTCTGGTGGCCCACGCTGCCCAAAGACGTCATGAACTTTGTCTCCTCATGTACGGTATGCGCAGCAAATAAACTCCACTCCAGACCAGCTGGTCTGCTCCAACCACTGCCTGTGCCCATTGCTCCCTGGCAGCATGTTGCAATGGACTTTGTCACGGATCTCCCTCCCTCTGCGGGTTGCAGTGTGATTTGGGTGGTGGTGGATCGATTTTCTAAGATAGCTCATTTTGTTCCCTTGACTGGTCTGCCTTCTGCTCCGCGATTGGCCGACCTCTTCATTCAACACATCTTTCGTCTGCACGGCTTGCCCCTGCATATTGTCTCGGACCGAGGGGTCCAGTTCACCTCAAAGTTTTGGAGAGCACTCTGCGGTCTCCTCGGTGTAAAGTTGGACTTCTCTTCGGGCCTATCATCCCCAGTCCAATAGGCAAGTCGAGAGGGTTAACCAGATTATGGAGAACTATCTGCGTCACTTTGTTTCCTGATGGCATGATGACTGGGTGCAGACGCTCCCGGGGGCAGAGTTCTTCTATAATAACCACACTACTGAATCCAGCTCCAGTCCGTTCTTCATCATCTATGGCCAACATCCTCGTATAACTCGTCTTGTCTCTACTATGTCCCAGGTGCCTGCAGCTGACTCTACCTTCAGGGACTTTCTGCAAATATGACAACAGACCCGATCGTCTATCCTGCTGGCGGTGGACCGCATGAAGAGAAAGGCAGATACAAGAAGACGGACTCCTCCTCAGTTTCTTCCAGGTACAAAGGTCTGGTTGTCTTCAAAGAACATCTGGCAGAGGGTGCCGTCCTGCAAATTTGCCCCTAGGTTCCTCGAACCCTTCAAAATCCTGCTACAGATTACCCCGGGTCTTACAAGCTGCGGCTGCCCCCTACCCTCAAGATTCCGAACTCCTTCCATTTCTCCTTGCTGAAGCCCGTGGTCCTGAACCGCTACTCCAGGACTCCTAGTTCTGCAGTGGTTCGTGGTGGCTCGTCCGGGACTTTCGAAGTAAGGAAGAGATTCTGGCCGCCAAGAAGGTGGAAGGAAGGACGTTTTATTTAGTGGATTGGAGGTGGTTCAGTCCAGAAGAGAGGTCTTGGGAGCCAGAGGAGAACATCGATGCCCCTGTCCTCGTGAGGAAGTTTCTCTCCCGCTCTGGTCCCAAGAAGAGGAGGCGTAAGAGAGGGAATACTGTAACGTCTATGGCCACGGCCAGTCGTTCTGACTTACGCCTCGACGGCCGTGGCCGTGGACCTGTGTGTTCTCTGCTGCATCGTCCCCCAGTGAGGCGCCGTCACTCACTTCCTGGTATCGAGACTGTCTCCCGGAGGACGCGAGCGCCCGCGCGTGCACGTTCTTAAAGGGCCAGTGCGCACATAATTGCAGGAAGTCTGCAATCAAGCCCAGAATGTTACTGGACTATAAAAGGGGCTCTGCCCTCTAATTCTTGCCTGAGCTTTGTTCGTTACCCAAAGTTTGTATATGTTCCTGTCCGTGTATTTGTGTATGTGTGTGTGTGTGTGTGTGTGTGTCTGTGTGTGTGTGTGTGTGTGTGTGTGTGAGTGTGTGTGTGAGTGTGTGTGTGTGTGTGTGAGTGTGTGTGTGTGTGTGTGTGTGTGTGTGTGTGTGTGTGTGTGTGTGTGTGTGTGTGTGTGTGTGTGTGTCTATATATTTACCTTTGTGTCTGTAAATATTCCAGAATGTGTGCATATATATATTTGCCTGTTTGTCTAAATATCTGCCTTTATGTATGTCTATATAAGTGGTTAATTTTTGGTTTGTGGAGGTTAGCACTAGAGAGTCCTGCACAGAGTGCCATCCAACCTAATGCTGGCCCTGGGTGCAACGTGTGAGGAGGAAGCAGAGGCCCCATTCAGGCGTGCCATGCTGGAGGAAGATCTAAATGCAGAAGCCAGAAGCAGCGGCCAGCACTGCAACTTGCTGAGGGATTGTGCTGTGTAAAAGAGGTAGCCTCAGTGCATTCATTTTTTTAATATGTTGCCCCCCCCTTCACATTTACTGTCTTAACCTTGACCCCCATAGTGCCCCTGCCCATCTGTCTCTATAGCCCTCCTACAGAAGCCCTGTGAGGGTGCATCTCCCTACTGCCCCATCCCCTGCCAATTTCCGCTCTCTTCCCTCCCCACAGAGCCCTGCCACCTAATCTCTCCCTCATAACTGAGCTCCTGCCCACCTACAGTCTCAACCCTGCCCCCCTCTCGCCACTTTCATTTAACAGCTCCCATCCCCCATAATGGAGGGGCAGACTCTTGACTGTATGGGGTGCAGAAATTCCTGTCTCTCCAAGAAGTAATGCTTCTAAGGGAGAATACTTCAGTAATACAGCATCTAATGGAGCATATGACTATTTTTACTGTCACATTGTTAAAGAATCAGAGCGAACAAAAGCTCTGTGTGCCTCCGTGTAAAATCCAAAGCATCTGGAAGTACAGTATGGTCCATGGAATCCTGTGGGTACCATATTATTGGTCCATATTCCACAGATCCATATTGCAAACTTGCGAAAAAGGTATAATGATATTTCTGATTTGGATGTGATTGTATCTGGAAGAACTTCCAACTCATAAGGCAAAAAAATACTTATTAAGGGTTCGTTTACATCTGCACTAGGGCTCCGTTCCGACATTCCATTGGAGCTTTCCGTCGGGACGGAGCCCTGACAGACACAAACGGAAATCATAGGTTTCCGTTTCCATCACCATTGATTTCAATGGTGACTGATCCGGTGCCAATGGTTTCTGTTTGTCTCCGTTGTGCAAGGGTTCTGCAGGATTTTTACTGCAGCTAGATCAGTAGAAGAATCAACTCGGAAATCAGACTCTATTCCAGTGGTGAATAAAGTAAATCGATACCATCTCTACGAAACCCGTATGTAGGAGAGAGGTGTCCATAGAATCAGGGATCTATATAATAAATGGGCCTGCTGGACTAATGATATACCTCGATTAAAAATCAAACAAAGTTTTCCCTTTTAAATATAGTGGGGGGTTTCTTTGGTTGTTTTTTTGGGTTTTTTCTCCCTATTGCAGGTCAGACATCAAACCGAGAATTTTTTATGTCAGTTTGTATGTCGTTGCACTTTTGTTTTCATATTGAAATAAACGTATTTGGCATAAGCGTAAAACAAAAAAAAAAATTTAAAAAAAAAAAAGAGAATGAGAGATCAGTGTTTCTAACTTAAACTCATCTGTGTCTGTACTCACACATTCGGTACTACTTCTACCTGTTACTGCCTATTGCGTCACTATATTTTCCATGTGACTTTCTGTTTGGCCTCATTTACATGGCAGTATTTTGGGCAGTATTTTGCTACAGTATTCATGAGCTGAAACCAGGAGTGGAACTCACACAGAGAAAACGTATAATGGAAAGATATGCACCTCTTTTGTTTTTTGGACCCACTCCTGGTTTTGGCTACCAAATATTAAAGCAAAATACTGACCAGAATAATGCCATTGAAAAGTGGCCTAGGGCTAATACTTGTGTTTCCGTATTGTGACCCTGTCCCTTAAGGATTGAGACAAGTCGTTAATTTGTTTAGATTGGTGATGCTAAATAACATTGATTTCCAATGTGTAAGACTAAATGACATTTAACTGGTTGTTCATAGGTCAATAACACCATATGCAGTAACTTATAGTCAGTTACATTTGACATGCAATAATCACCAATTCTGCATACTTTCCACTGCATGCTAATTGGTCAAAACATTGTCATACTACAGACCGTTTTGATTTTGGGTGCAGGTGGATTAATATAATGAAGTAAATATGGTCAATGGAAATAGAGAATTGTTTTATTTGTAGATTATATTAGACTTTATGTATATATTGTAGATCACATCAAGTTATACAGATCTCATGAATATCTATGATTTGGTTAACCCTTTGAGAAGCAAGCTAATTTTGGGCTTTAGAACCACACATTATTTAATTTTTCAGCTTTCCGGAACGAAGAACTTTTTTAATGTTTTGCACCAACATAGCAATATGTGGTCTTGTTTTTGCAGGACAGATTGTAGTTTTTAAAATTTTTGGGTACATATACCATAGTGTTGAGTTTTTATTAATACAAATCTGGGGGGATGCAAAAAAAAGAGCACCATTCTGACATGTTTTTTTTATTTTATTTCTTTTTTCCGTTGTTCATCGCTGACCTAGTTTATAAGTAATATGTTTATACAGTATATATATATATATATATATATATATATATATATATATATATTGTACATGTTGTGAGGGTTCTAGGGATACCAAATATGTGGGGTTATATTACTGTCTATATGTTTTCTAAAAATAAAATGCTTTGTATTTTATTTTTTTAATAATTTAATTTTAAGGTCCTTTTTTTTACAATATTTTATTTATTTAACTTTTTTTTGTTCTATAAAGAGATTTTAATTTTACATAAACTTTTTTTAATATCAATGTATACCAGTATATTGTGCTTGTGCTCAGAAATATGTACAGGCACTTGTTAGGGCAGACTGCAAGGACCCATTATCCACTTTACCTGCCCAGGACCTTAACCATCCTTCTTTGAATTAACACACCAACACCTTCTTTATGCAAATGTGGAAGTGGCCACAGCTTTATTATTATTTACAACCATCGGCATGAAGACATATATATATTTATTTATTTCCTCTCCTCCTGAAATGCCGATGCTCCCTGTCTCCATCAGGCATGTAGGGTGCTACCTCCGTCTTCATCTGCCGTACTTTCCGCCAGCTGTGACATCTACGAAAAACCAGAAAAACGCCAGAACAAGAATATAACCGTAGAAAAAATTTATTAAAAAACAAAACCAAAACCACCAGGGGAGGGAGGGCGGGTGTTTCTTCCACTGCAGCTTGAAGGTAAGAGGGCTTCCTGCTCCAAACCTCTGCCTTATATCTTCTTAACCACGCCCCTCTTACCCCTTGTTGACCAATCCTGATCCTGGGCATTATTCTAAACCGTTCCATCCTTTCTTAACCCCTTGCAGTCCCTGACACTCTCCCTAGGCGCTTCAGTGTCTACAAGACTGCAAGGACCCATTATCCACTTTACCTGCCCAGGACCTTAACCATCCTTCTTTGAATTAACACACCAACACCTTCTTTATGCAAATGTGGAAGTGGCCACAGCTTTATTATTATTTACAACCATCGGCATGAAGACATATATATATTTATTTATTTCCTCTCCTCCTGAAATGCCGATGCTCCCTGTCTCCATCAGGCATGTAGGGTGCTACCTCCGTCTTCATCTGCCGTACTTTCCGCCAAGAAGGGGGAACTGAGAAACCTACTCAGTCCCCCGACCACCCCCACCAAGCAACGCCAGCCCTCTCTCGGCACCATCCAAGAGATCCAATAAAAAGATATCGAGCCCGATATCATTCAGATGCACTCCATCCGGTGCCAGCAGATCTGCATTATCCCCCTCCAGGGATTGGTGTCGCAACCCGATCCCCCCTATAGAGCGAATGAACCGCGACACCCGCACATTAATTAACCTGCGCACTCTCTCCAAAGCTGCCATATTCCTCGCTCCTCGCCACACCGTGCGCGCCACTATTTCGGACCAAACTATCACGCAACGGGCGAACAGATCCCGAAAACGCGCCAAATCAGTTCGTATAATTGACAATAACTCAGCCATTTTCACTTGGCCGATATCATTTCCACCCGCATGGATGATTAGGACAACAGGTCCGTACATGTGCCTTGTAACTGCCACTACTTCTGGCAGTAACTGCACCCACCGTAATCCCCGGACACCTCTCCAATGGACGTCGGCCTGTGCGAGGCCCAAATTCGGACCTAATGGCCTTCGACCCGCTCGAACCGCTGCCCAATGCACATACGAATGCCCCAAGATCCACACTTGGGGGCGCCGCAACCCTAACAAAGAAATTAAGCTACATTCCGGTCAAATGAAAATTACAGGCAGGGTTAACATAACACTCCATATAACAGGAAGGAAAACAGGGGGGGGGGAGGGGAGGGGGGGGAAGGGGAGGGGGCGACCTTTCTTATGAAAACTTCCAGCTTACACCATCTTTAAAACCAGATCAGGTCGCACATATGACTTATAGCTATTAGAGCGCCATCTACCCAGACTCATGATAGCCGCTGAATCCAAACCCAAGGCATCCGCCTCAGTTGCCGCACCTATCCTAAATGAATGTGTACCAAACTCGCCCGGCGGCAAACCTAGATACTTCAAGCCGGCCTTAAAAATCGCCTCAAATTGAAAACGCGACATCGCGGATCCATCCTGATGGATCAAGAATTGCGTCCCGGGCACTCGGACCAACACGAATTCCTGGACCCATTTTACCGGGCAATACTGCCCCCCAATCCTCCCAATCGACAGCCAAGCCCCCTTTCCTACCACATCAGTCTTTGACCTCCGCACACAGACCCTGAGAGAATCTCCCAACGTTACTACATCCGATCCGAGAAGACCACCGCTCGCACTTACTCTGTGCGGAACCAGCTCACTAACTCGCAAAGCGGCAAAGAAAGCCAACGAAAACGCCGCGCCGAACAAGGACACTTCATATTCATCCCGACACACAAAACATAAAACGGCTAGAAGCCGACCCAAAAGTGAAAAAGATACTGGCCGCCTCGTGTCCCTTGAACACGCCTCTTTTTTCCACCCTTTTAAAGACTGCCGAACTACAAATTCTTTTGTAACATCTCTGCATCCCCACAATTTTAACATAAAGGCCACTCCTGCTAAAAACTTGCTCGCCGTGGCCGCACTACCCCCTTCCTGACGTATTTGTACCAAACTTGCTATCGTAACGTCCAGGTGACACCCCTCCTGTGATGGGAAGTCATTCCCCGCAATCTCCAACCACCGATCCCACGCTCTGCAATGACTCTTCCAAGTCGCCGGTACCACCGAACCCCTCAACAGTCTCATAAGTTGTCCTCGACCAGGGCCCATAAGTGAAGGGGGGGGGACACCCCTTCTGCCAAAGCTGCCGGGTGCAATTCCCGAAACCGGGACATCTGTGAACGAGACAAAGCATCAGCCATCACATTACTGACACCCGGAACATGTTTTGCACGAAACCACACATTCAAACGCAAACACTTCAAAACCAACCGTCTTAATAAAGCTAATACCGGCAACGAACTAGACGACAACCCGTTCACCGCATGCACCACCGCCATGTTGTCTGTCCAAAATACAATCCTCTTATTCACCATCACGCTACCCCATAACTCTATTGCAACTATAATAGGAAACAATTCCAATAGCGTTAAATTACGTAAGACTCCCAAATCACTCCAATGCAAGGGCCAAGGGGATCTACACCAACTTCGGCCCAAAATTGCTCCAAAACCATCACTTCCGGCTGCATCCGTAAATAATTCCAAGTCTACATTAGACAACTCAGCGTCCTGACACACCGACCTCCCGTTAAACGAACTCAAAAAAGAATGCCAGACAAACAAATCCTTCCTCATACAAGAGGTTACCCTGATAAAATGATTTGGCTTCGAGATACCTCTAGTGGCTAAAGACAAACGCCTAGAAAAAACACGACCCATTGGAATTATACGACAAGCAAACACCAGCAATCCCATTAACGACTGTAACTGTTTTAACGTCACTTTTTTCGACCCCATGACCTGGTCAACCTGCGTCACCAGCCTTGCCAATTTATCATCCGGCAACCGAAAAATCATCCGCTCGCTATCTATTTCGATACCCAAAAATGACAAAACCGTTACAGGACCTTCCGTCTTATCCTCGGAAATAGGTACCCCGAAACGCGACATCACCTGTCGAAACACTCTCAGCAACGTGCTGCACAACCCAGAGCCCCCCGGGCCCACAAAAAGAAAATCATCCAGATAATGAATGACCGAGTCACAACCAGACTCCAAACGAACTACCCACTCTAAAAATGACGCAAACATCTCAAAGTAACTGCATGATATTGAACAACCCATAGGAAGGCACATATCCACGTAAAACCCTTTGTCTAAACAACAACCCAGCAGGTGAAAACACTCCGGATGAACCGGCAGCAAACGAAAGGCCGCTTCAATATCAGATTTGGCTAACAACGCCCCTTGTCCAGCCGCCTGTACCAACCTTACTGCAACATCAAAAGACGTATACGAAACCGCCGCCTCCGCCCTAGAAATACCGTCATTAACAGAACCACCGCGAGGAAAAGAAAGGTGATGAATCAGCCTAAACTTTCCTCGTTCCTTCTTTGGAACTAAACCAAGGGGGGAAACTCGCAGATTCGTATACGGCGGCTCGCTGAATGGACCTGCCATTCTTCCTAATTCCACTTCTTTAGCTAATTTTAACCGCGCAATGCCCACATTCTCATTGATCGACTTCAAATTGTCAGCCAATGACAATGTCGCAGAATATTCAAAAGGAATCTCAAAACCAAACGAAAACCCGTTAGTGAGCACCTCTGCTTCCCGCCTCCTGTGGTACCGCTCTAACCATGGGCCCATCTCGAGCACGTTCACCGGCGTTCTCCGCTGCGCCGGAAGGAGGTGCCTTGACCGGCTGCTTACCTCTCCGGAAACACCGGGGCGCCGAATGAGCGCCCCCACAGATGGAGCATTCATGTCGAAATTTGCACGTGGCAAAGAAACGACAGTGGCCCTCATTGTAGAGCCAACAGGCACCTGTGGGCCTAGCGGCCGCAACTCCAGGGGCGGGGCCCGATGCTGCGGCCGCACTGGGAAAGGGGCGTTGTTGCCTACTCCCTTGCGCTAAAATAAGCTGCAACCACACGTCCGTTGCCTTCGTCGCCCAACTAATATCAGGCGACAAAGCCAAACGTCGCCGAAATTCTTCATCATATCGCCACCAGGCCGCACCACCGTGCAGCCTGTGGGCGCTGAAAATTGTGTCAAAATAGACAAACAACTCGGCCCCTTTCCCAGGATAGCGTTGGCAAATAACATGAGCCAGTGTAGCGTAACACTGTACCCAGTTGCCAAATGTTTTCGCTACTTTTGCTTTCCTATCCGAACCTCTCTCAAAGCCCCGCTCCTTGTCGACAGTCACCTGCTCCACCGAGACCAAGGACCAAATATCCACAAATTCATTCCTCCAAATCTTGTCCTTGACCTCAGCTGACAAATGAGTCCCGAGAGGAGCGACTCCACAAAACAATGAATCTCTAAACGTCAAACTAGCTAAAGCATTCTCTTTCTCAGACGGGGGCATAGCTCCCTCTGGTGGCACAGAGGGACACGACGTTCCCTCATTCACTTTCAACCCAGCCACCACGGCTTTTAAAACAGAAATCAAATCCGCACCCGCTGCATTAGGTTTATTAAGCCATGCGTCACCGCAGGCCGACTCACCGCTCCCAGAGGTCCCACCGACTCCAGAGGGTCCTTCAGCCACTTGCCGCGGCACTGGAACCACGGCCTGCACCTCCTCCACCGGCCCGGCGGGAGGTACAACCTGGGACAGCTGCTCCTGATCCACCGACAAGCGCTGCACCTCCCGGCGTCGACTGCGTCTCTGCGGCCGTGAGGATCTCCTCGACGACCTCCTCCATGATCCGGATGATGCGGACGTCGTCGCAGACGAGGAGGAGAAACCATCGCTGGAAGACGAGGAATACCGTCGACCACGCCTCTTCCCGTCACCTGACCTGCGACGTCCATGATGGCCGTGCCGGCGATGTCCACCAGCCCGGCGTTTCCTCCCTCGCCTGGAACGCTCCCTTCTTAGACCTGCAGGAGAGAAAGATGACAAGGCAGGAGAAGGGCAAATAGCATCCAAAACACCCTCACTCCTATCTTTCCTAGCACACTCCCCCCCTGCCCCTGACCCGTGCTGACAGGGGCCCGGGGGGGACCGGGGTGGAGAAGCGACAGGCACCGCAGAAGCCCCCGCCCCCTGGCTGGGCTGCTTGCTCACCGTCCGCCTCCCCGCACCCGCCGCCATCTTCTTTTTTCGTGCGCCGCCATCTTGTGTCCTGGCTGCACTGCGCCTGCCAGGACGTCCCGCCCCTGTTCCCCCCGCCGCCAATTCTGGCTGCGTAGAGAACAGCACGGGGAAAGATGGCGCCGACCCCGGCTGCACACAGGCCCCAGAAGCAAGTCCCAGCTCCTGTGAACATGCCGCATGGTAAGCGACCATGTCGGACCAGTCGCCTGAGTCCGCCATATTCACCCCACTGTCACGATAGTCGGCCGCTGCCTCCGCGCCCGCATCAGCAGCTCGAGGCGGGTTGTACCGTGCCCGTGCCGGTTTAACAGCCGCCCTCTTACCGCCATGGGGACGGGGGGGAGGGGGGCACTATGTCGACCGACGAAGCACCCGTCGACATAGGCCTAGGGGACCTGCTGGGACCACCGCATGACTGTGCAGCAGTCACAGCACCCCTCATAGCAACAGGGCTAGGGCTTAGTCTAACCGGAGGGCGTGTAACGCGCTGCGGCCTACCTCGGGTAGCCGCTCCCGACTGTTCCGTGCCCCGCTCCGCTCCTCGCCTCTCTCCTTCCTCCAACAGGGATTCCAGCCAGGCAGGCCCTTCTGCCGCTACCCGCTGTGCCACCTTCCGCAACAGTTCTTCTGCCATCTTCTTAACGACCACGCTCTGAAACTCCACAGCAGCAGCAAAGGTGTTTCTTCCACTGCAGCTTGAAGGTAAGAGGGCTTCCTGCTCCAAACCTCTGCCTTATATCTTCTTAACCACGCCCCTCTTACCCCTTGTTGACCAATCCTGATCCTGGGCATTATTCTAAACCGTTCCATCCTTTCTTAACCCCTTGCAGTCCCTGACACTCTCCCTAGGCGCTTCAGTGTCTACAATACCACTGGGTAGGTGACGAGAGCGGACTCCTCCTTTTACAATGCTAAAATCAGGTTAACTAGGAGAGTTTTTTAGGTCTTAGGGCTTATTCACATGAACGAGTGCAAACTTCGACGTGAAAAACTCATTTTTCACATCCAAGTTGCACACGTGCGGGACCCGTTTCCACGAATCCCTCATAGACTTGAGTCTATTGAGATATCCGTGAAAACGGAAGAAAATAGGACATGTTGAAACATGTTAAAGCAACAGCTGTCTGAACGGCCCCATTGAAATACATGCATCTGTGTGACGGCCGTTGTTTTTAACGGCTGTCACACGGACATATACAACGTTCGTGTGAATAAGCCCTTAGGCTATGTTCACACAGGGCGGATGATGTTTTATCCATGTGACAGCTGCAGCCTGTGATTGGCTGCAGCGGTCACATGGAATTAAACGTCATCACAGGAGGCCGCACTGGAGGAAGAAACACAGAATTCTAGATAAGTATAAGATAAGTATAAGATCTATATGAGTTGCGTTTTTGCGGTGGAATCGCTGTTTTTCCGTCGCAAAAAACGCAACTTCTGCTATATGTTGCGGGTTTTCTCTTTTTTGCAGAGGTGCTATTATGGGTATGTTGTCTCTCTTACTGTCAATATGCCACTCTGTCTAAACCTGTCCATTTGACTGTACTTTTCTGTCAGCTTAAAGAAGCTCTGTCACCAGATTTTGCAACCCCCTATCTGCTATTGCAGCAGATAGGCGCTGCAATGTAGATTACAGTAACGTTTTTATTTTTAAAAAACGATCATTTTTGGCCAAGTTATGACCATTTTTGTATTTATGCAAATGAGGCTTGCAAAAGTACAACTGGGCGTGTTTAAAGTAAAAGTCCAACTGGGCGTGTATTATGTGCGTACATCGGGGCGTGTTTACTACTTTTACTAGCTGGGCGTTCTGACGAGAAGTATCATCCACTTCTCTTCACAACGCCCAGCTTCTGGCAGTGCAGACACTGGTGACAGAGTCTCTTTAACATTACAGGATGGTATTTAGCAACAAGATGCTGACATTGTTATTGAGCATTAAAGAGACTCTGTCACCACATTATAAGTGCCCTGTCTCCTACATAAGGAGATGGGCGCTGTAATGTAGGTGACAGTAATGCTTTTTATTTAAAAAAACGATCTTTTTTCACAAAGTTAGAAGCGATTTAAGTTTATGCTAATGAGCTTTCTTAATGCCCAAGTGGGCGTACTTTTACTTTCGACCAAGTGGGCGTTGTACAGAGGAGTGTATGACCCTGACCAATCAGCATCATGCACTCCTCTCCATTCATTTACACTGCACTAGCGATATAGATATATCACTATGTGCAGCCTCATACACAAACCCTAACATTACTACAGTGTCCTGATAATGAATACACATGAAATCCAGCCTGGACGTCATGTGTACTCCGAATCCTGACACTTCTGACTCTTTTTTTGTGAGGGTTGTCGGGTTGTATGTAGGAATCTTAGCATAGGGGACAGTGGCATTGTTGTATACCTTAGCATTAGGAGTTTCCGGTGCGGTTATCGCGGGCTCCAGTGTGTTTTAGGGTCAAAACCACTGATACCCATGTTCAAATGCTGATTCCAGATTGATATCTTTTATAATATACTTAGTCATAGAGGGTTCACAATTGAATCAGGACTTGGTATTTATTGTTTAATATGTTTTTAATACACACGGTGGGGCTTTTCACAGTGGTGATTGTACCCCTGTTTTTAGAGAGTTATGAAATAAATGTTATATTTTACTCATATATTACACCAGTGAATCTACATATAAATAATCCATCACAGATCTGCATTTTCAAAACCTTTAATATTTTTTTTTATTTTAAAGTGACTAAATGAACCAATAGGGAATGAGGTGCGGGTGATAGGGGGAAAGGGAGGGGGAGTATGGTTTTGTAGATCTGTATGTACTACAAACTGCATGAGCATTCTAATTTCTAATCTATTAGATTTACGTTTTCGCACCAAAATCCAATTGCATTTAGGGCGTATTCAAATTCTCTGTCAGTACAGTAGCTGTCAGTACTAGATATGTATAGTTATTCTAATTCCTCTAGACACACTATGCCTCCAGCTTTAAGAGTGTGCTATTTCCAGCTTTGTCGCCTGCAAGACACAGGAAAGCGAGAATGCAGGTAACTTCAACACCTCCTTCCACAGCCCGCAGGGGGTGTTCAGTAGGCTTGAGACTGCAAAGTACGGGGGTGGGAAATGTGACTATTTGTATTCCACAGAAGTGTCCAGAATGACTGAGCTAACCTGAAATCAATCACATTTAAAAATGGGGAAAAAAAAGATGTGGGAACGAGCAGGAGGTTGGATGCTACAGCCACTATGACAAATGACATGAATTAGGTGAACTGTATTTGTAATGGTCTGGCCTTTTTGCCTTTATAAGGCTGCATTCACACATAGCGTTCTGCTGCATATTTGGTGACTTATTTAATGGCGTTTTTCTAAGCGTTTTTGTGGCGCTTTTTTTGGTGCAGCCAGATGTTACATTAGACTAGGATAACTCATGTCGGTTTTATGCAGGAAATTGGAGCAATTTTTGGCTCTGTCTTTGTTTGCAGCTAAACACAGGCGTGGAGACAAAAGAAAGACTATGCATGACTCTTTTGTTTTATAACTTTCCATCGATCCACTTCTGTATTTGGCTCAAAAAACTATGCCAAAATTTGCACCAATAACTGTATGATCCTCACCTAAAGTCTATAGTAAAATATCAAAATCACTACATACACTGCACTTTTGTTTGTTGCGTTTTCATAATTGCCAACATTGGAAGCAATTTTCCAGGGACCCTTAGGATGTGGCTTCTTTGGTGAGTGCGGCTTATGTAGTGTGGCTTATCTGGTGTGCTTGGCTAATAAGGCATGGCTTTCTTCCTAGAATTTCTGCATACAAATAAACGAACAAAAATTTCTATGGTGGCCAGTATCTCACTTTGGTTATCCAGTTGTTTACAGGCAGGTGATGTCTCACTTTATCACTAGGGCTAGGTGCTGACCACTACTGCTAACGTAAAAAGGAGCGTAGATAGTGCCACATTCAGTGCCCCTTGTAGATGGTGCTCCACACTGCCCCAGTAGATAATACAACACACTGCTGCTTGTAGATATTGCCACAGTGCCCCTTGTAGACAGTGCCAAAATGGCCCCCCTCTATATAATGCCACACGTGCCCCCTGTATATAGTGCCACAGGGCCCTCTGTAAATAGTGCCACACACCCTCTTTTTAGATAATGCCACAGTGCCCTCTGTATATAATCCTCACAGCCATCTGTAGTTATTGCCACAGTGCCCTCTGTAGACAATGCAACTCCCCTGTAGATAGTGCCACAGTGCCCTCTGTAGATAGTACCACACCTCCCGTAGATGATGCGACAATGCCCTCTGTAGAGTGCCACAGTGCCCTGTGTAGATAGTGCCATACAGCCCCCTGTAAATAGTACCACACAGCCCCTGTAGAGAGTAAATAGTGCTACACAAACCCCTTGTAGATAATGGTACACACACCACCTTGCAGATAGTGCCACACACCCCTCCTGTAGATAGCGTACATTTTGCATCTGTTCTGTTTTCTTTCCGGGCCGTGTTTCCGTTTTTAACGGTCAATTTTAAACCCGTTTTGCATCCGTTGTTTTCCCTGTCTGTTTTAAAAACAAATGAATTTAATTTGTCAATTTTTTGCCACAGCTGCCTGTAGATACTGCCACAGCCCCCTGAGGGTAGTACCACACAGCCCGCCTGTAGGTAGTGCGACACAGCCCACTTGTACACATTAACCCCGTAGATGACACCCCTCCTTTCCTGTAGACGCTGTGGCTGGGGATTATGGATTCCGCTCCTACAGGGAGAAAAAAAATCTCCTCCTCACATGCACTTCGCACTTTGAGGAGGAGAAGAGAGCGAGCTAGCGGCAAAAATGGACAGTCGTCACATCCAAGTGACAGCCGTGCTTTGGCCGTGCGGCCGGGAGAACAGCCCAGAATAGGACATGTTACATTTTTGAACGGCCCGGGCTGCCAATAAATCGGCTGTGTGAATAGCCCCATTTGGGGTCTATTGTTCTTACTGCAGCCGTGTGACGGTTGTTAAATAAACGGCCGCCACACGGCCGAGTTTCCCTGTCATGTAATTAGGGCCTAGAAATGTGGTATTTAATTAGTTTAATGCTAGTTCCTACATTCCCCGAGTGTATTCTGCAGGCTCAGTCCCAGAACAGGGTGTATGAGCAGCGTAGGGATCCACCTTATAAGTGAGGTCATGTTGCTGTGGCAGGTGGGCTCACACAATTTGATCAAAATGTGCGCTAAGAACCTCACTATTGTAAGTAGATTCAGCAGTAATGCATATTTATTTATATATAGTGCTTTTGGGGGCATTGGTGTTCGCAGACTGCTGTTGCCATTTTCTTGTGTATTGTTTTGCAGTCACGAGCGTACTTGCACCGGTATACACGTGTTTTTCATTTTGCTGGAATGTGCTGATCAAACTTTCTTGTGTGTTGTATATGTGTGGCGGTGGTATGGGGGTGGTGACTTCCTCCATTTTTCATCTTGCACTACTCCCATTCCATACCTCCCAACCATTTTTCAGGCGGTGTCCCGCTGTCCCAGGCTGCCGGTAGTATGTCCTGTACTCCGGGTGTCAACTGTATCTGCGTCCTCAGATACAGACCATTGACAATGCTCTGGCCGGGGATTCCACTCCAGGAGGAGCCACTGACGTCACTGTCTGTATATTCTCTGGCTGAGGATTCCGCCTCTAGAGGGGGTCCCAATGGCTATAGGGGGGATAGTGCTATCTACAGTGTGGTGACACTATCTTTAAGGGGGTGTGGCACCATCTACATGGGCACTGTGGCACTATCTATGCGGGCACTGGGACTTTATATGTAGGCACTGGCACTTGGGGTAGCTAAGGAGGCATTATACTGTATGGGGCAGCTAAGGGGGCATTATACTGTATGGGGGCAGCTATGTGGCATTATATTTTATGGGGCAGCTAAAGGGGCATTATAATGTATAGGGGCAGCTATGGGGGCATCATACTGTATGGTGGAAGCTATAGGGGAATTATACTGTATGGGCAGCTGAGGGGACATTACAGTGTATTGTGGCAGCTGAGGGGGCAATATACTGTATGGGGGCAGCTAAGAGGGCATTATACTGTATGGTGGCAGCTATGGGGCATTATATTTTATGGGGCAGCTAAAGGGGCATTATAATGTATTGGGGCAGCTATGGGGGCATTATACTGTATGGGGAAGCTATAGGGGCATTATACTGTATGGGCAGCTGTGGGGGCATTATAGTGTATGGTGGCAGCTAAGGGGGCATTATACTGTATGGGAGCAGTTATGTGGACATTATACTGTATGGGGGAAGCTATGGGGCATTATACTATATAAGAGCAGCTATGCGGCATTATACTGTATTATGGCAGCTATAGGGGCATTATATAGTATGGGTCAGCTATGGGGCAGTATGCTGTATGGGGCAGCTATGGGGGCATTGTACTGTATTGGGGCATCTGTGTGGGCATAATGCTGTATAAGGCAGCTATGGGGCATTAACCTGTATGGGGGAATTTGTTTAGGCATTATACTGTATGGGGTCATCTGTGTGGGCATTATACTGCATGGGGCATCTCTGTGGGCATTATGCTGCATGGGGGCATCTGTGTGGACATTATACTGTATGAGGGCAGCTATGGGGTATTATATTGTATGGGGGCATTATAATGTCTTGGGCAGCTGTGGGGCATTATACTGTATGGGGCAGCCATGGGGCATTGTACTGTATGGGGCACCTATTTGGAATTATACTATGTGGGGGGCAGTATGGGAGCATGATACTGTGTGTGTCGAATCAGGTGTGAGCGTGGATTGGGCAGGATTAGAGGCGTGGCTTAAAAGGAAAATTTTCTGCTGCGCACTACGCAGCTATGGGGCATTATGCTGTATGGGGGAATTTGTTTGCCCATTATACTGTATGGGGGCATCCTGCTGTATGGGGCAGCTGTGGGGCATTATACTATATGGGGGCCGCTATAGGGTACTGTACTGTATCAGGCAGCTTTTTGAAAATATACTTTGTGGGAGGCACTATGGGAGAATTATGCTGTGTGTGTGTGGGTGGGGATTGGACAAGATTAGAGGTGTGGCTTAAAAGGTAAAAACTTGCCGCAGCACGATACACATCTATGGGGCATTATGCTGTATGGGGGAATTTGTTTGGGCATTATACTGTATGGGGGCATTATACTGTATGGGGAAGCTGTGGGGGCATTATACTGTATGAGGGCAGCTATGGGGCAATATACTGTAGGGGGCAGCTATTTGGAATTATACTGTGTTGCAGGCTCTATGGGAGCATGATACTGTGTGGCTAAATAGGGTGTGTATGGGCAGGGATTGGGCAGGATTAGAGGCGTAGCTTAAAAGGAAAAAAAACTTGCTGCGGCAGGCTATGCCGCGTCAGTTGTCCCCCTTTGCGGTACTTGAAAGTTGGGAGGTATGCTACTCTACCAAAGGGTGATTTTAATTAGATTAATGCTAGTTTCCACCTTTCCCAAGTATATTCTGCAGGCTTAGTCCCAGAACAGTGTGTATGAGCAGCGTAGGGACCCACCTTATAAGTGAGGTTGGCTTGTCGTGGCAGAGGGGCTCACACAATGTGATCAAAATGTGCACTAAGAACCACACTAATCTAAGTAGATTGGAAATTTCTGCAACAAAATCTGGCGTGTGTGACTAAACACTAATACCCCGGATAAAACTGAGGTTATGAACAGACTTTATTAACTCTCTAACAGACCATATGACAATAACCAGCATAAGAAGTTCTACCGCCAAGAAAAATGATAGAGCATTAACCCCTTCCCGACATTTGACGTATCTATACGCCAAAGTCAGGTAGGGGAAGTATGGAACGCTCCATACGATCCGGGTGTCGGCTGTTTGTTACAGCCGACACTTCATTGTAACGAGCGGCATCGCGCTCGAGAGTGATCCCGCTCGTTTAACTCGTTAAATGCTGCGGTCAATAGTGACTGCAGCATTTAAATCGTTAGAAAGAGGGGGGCGACCCCTTCTAAAAGCTCATCGCGCCCCCCGCAACGCAATCGCGGGGGGGAGGCGATGGTTGCTATGGCTGCCTGGGGGCCTAATGAAGGCCCCCAGGTCCGCCAACTTTGTGCACCTATTAAGCCCTCCGGTAGGACTTAATAGATGCCTGTCAGAATCACGATATACTTCAATACATCTAACGATCGCAGGTTGAATGGACTAATAAAAAATTTAAAATGTCAAGTTAAAAAAAAACCCTTTTCCCATTTTCCCCCCAGAGCATAGTAAAAAAAAAAATATAAAAACATAATTGGTATCGCTGTGTTCCTAAAAGTCTGAACTATTAGGGCATGACCAGACGTGGCGGAATTGCTCTGGAATTCCGCTGCGGACAGTCCGCAGCGAAAAATCCGCAGCGTACACGTTTCTTCATTGCTTTCCACAGCTTTTTAGTTGGGTTCGTTTACACGTTGCGGACAATTCCGCTGCGGAGCATAGGCTGCGGTGCGGAATTTGGTTTCCGCAGCATACACCTACTGTTGCGGACGTGTAGCGGACTTGTTGCGGACTCATTGCGGAATTTCTCCATTGACTTCAATGGAGAGTCAAAATTCCGCAATGAAGTCTGCAGATGTTATGTGTGCTGCGGAGCGTATTGGTTTTACTAACATGACATTTCATCATTCTGGCTAGACCTATGTATTTCTAGGTCTACAGCCAGACTGAGGAAGTCAATGGGGCTCCCGTAATTACGGGTGACTACGTGTGTGCACCCGTAATTACGGGAGCGTTGCTAGACAACGTCAGTAAATAGTCACTGTCCAGGGTGCTGAAAGAGTTAAACGATAGTAACTGTTTCAGCACCCTGGACAGTGACTTCCGATCACAATATACATCAACTTGTAAAAAAAATAGAAGTTCCTACTTACCGAGAACTCCCTGCTTCTTCCTCCAGTCCGGCCTCCCGGGATGACGTTTCAGTCCAAGTGACGGCTGCAGCCAATCACAGGCTGCAGTGGTCACATGGACTGCCGCGTCATCCAGGGAGGTCGGGCTGGATGTCAAGAGAGGGACGCATCACCAAGACAACGGCCGTCACCAAGACAATTGGGGCTCACGGCCAGCCAAAAGATGCACCACATTTATTAAAAGCCGTTTGCCTCTTAATAAATGTGTCGCTTCTTACTGAAGCCAACTCTTTGATGTATAAAAAGCCAGTCTTAATAAATCTCCCACTTTAGTTCTAAATGCAAATTCAAAAGCTGTGTTATGTGTGTATGTACTTTTGTCCACCTTATTTCTATCTATATCCTATCTATATCTGTTTTTCTATATATTTTCAATGATTCCCTCCGCTGGATCACAGGAAATTGATAACAGAAGGCTACAGGTTTTTGTTTTGTTTTTATTTTTTTATTTTATTGTCCGGTTTAGGCCAATAAGCTTTATATTACAACATCCTCCTAGTTCACTGCGCAATTACAAAAGTCCTATAGTATTGTAATAAAGCTTGATGCAAATGACACAATATGTAGGTATAGGTCATTTCAGAGGCATGCTTTCTAAGGAAATTACAATTAAAAGTCAATTAAAAGAGGAAAAAAGTCATCATTCACATACAAGCATCTGGCTCTTCCAAAGAATGTCAGCCAGACGGCAGCATCTCTCATTAGCTCCCATACATCATTAGCATGCAATAAGGATCGCTAAAGACAACAATCACAGTTCAACACAGTCCAGAGGAAGTTCAAATTTGCACAAACACTTTCACCTCTTGTCCACACCTTCCTCCATCTGCTGCTCCTTCAGTGTTTGCAGCTTGTTAGGGATAATGTAACTAATGTGCTGTTATCAGGTGGTGAAATCCCAGTAGCCCTCACAAGTGCCTGTAATAGAAGGTTGCCCTGTGCTCGCGTTCTTACCTGTTTTATTAGATATGGGTGATATTGGATGGCCATATTCCTGTGTTATGTGTTTAAGCAGGTTCTATTTGTCTAATATTACATTTTGTACATCTTGAAGATACTTTTTTACAGAACCGTATTTAGCAAACACAGGCTTTAACAAGGGTTTGTCATGGGTGCTTCACAATGACCATTAGGCTCGTTAGGTTGTGTGAATTGTGGCCCGCAATAGTGTGTGCCATATAGAATAGCATTGTACACTTTATTGTGGTCCACATAGTTTTATGTGGGATGCCAAGTTTTTCCCATCCAATGGTGCATTTTCTTTCTATAAAAATAATCTCCATATATCACCATTTTTATACAGGTATTCATGGCTACATTGAAATTATACAGGATGCAATTTTTACCTTACACAGCACATTTACAAGTCTACTTCAAAATTCTTCGAGCCTCATCAGTAAAAGACAGGTTGTTCAGGACAGCGATATGTTTCTCAATGCCTGCACACATTTCTTCTGCTATATCCATACTCAACCTGCACAATTTTTCTTTCCAATTCACCACCACCCAGTAACATAATCTTATTCATGTACTTAATTTGTTTTATTGTTTTCTGCCTCTCTACACTTATTCAGGCTCTCTGTATAGTCTATTGTTTCTATTATTTCCAGTGATTTCTTTCATGCCTACAAGACTTTGACTCATCGCTCCGAGCATATGTTGAGATCCTGTTATCTGGTTACCACTTCCAATCTGTTGCCTACATGAAAACCTGTGGAGGAAATGGTAGCTCTGGTCTTCAATAACCATTTAACAGGTGCAGGTTTTATATATATTTCATTTGGAAACAATACATTTAATCTTCTGAATAAGCCTTTATTATAACTAACCAAAATTACAGAACTCGCACCACATTTGTGAGCTACAAGTATAAATATGTATACCAGTTCTGTATCATACCCTTTTGGCATACACCTGGGCATAGCTCCAGCGGTTTTAGAGGAAGCAGTTTCACTCAAGCCCTGGTGCCTTAGGAGGTTCAGAGGCTTCTCATCCACATAAGAAGACGCTGGTATTATAAATGGCACATGGTGAGGGGGGGGGGCTGGTATAGATTTTACATTGGGACCCAGTAGCTAGTTATGACTCTGGGCAACCATTTTACAGTTCAGAATATTAATACACTTAATACACAAAAAATATCTAGAGTTCATTAAATGTAAATGAGTCCTGATTATCAGCAAGAAAGCGGCATTTTATCGGATGTATACATAGGTAAGAGTTGAAATTTTCTTTTTTTTGGAAAAAAAATAACTGTAAATTCTTTTGTTCTCATCTTTAATAAGGATAAAGCCTAAGCTACATTTTAAAGGGGTTGTCCACTTTGGAAATTAGGTATTAAACAGTTCCCATTGAAAGCAATGAGCTGCACGTGTAATGCACAGATGTCCTGGGTCCTCCAGAGTGAGAGATGTTTTGGTAACTGCTCTCCACTCTGGCTTAACCAAGATTTCCCTAATATTGTATTCGAAAATACGTGATCCTGCACATCTATCAGCTGAATGAAAGCTTATATGCATAATGCACCCACTTGTAAAGTTACTGATTCCGACAAAAAAAAAGTATATATTAGGGATCTGTTATTTAGGAAATTCTGTAGTTAGCACAACAAAAGTGAACAAAATCTTTTCAACATTGATTGTAAAATAGAGCAGATAAACTCTAATGATACATCTTCAGTCGGTAAAAAAAGGAAAATTAGATTATCATTTAAGTTAGTTAATCAATGAAATACTAGGACTTTAATAGAAAATGAGGAAAATGAAGAATTGGACTTACTAATGTTAACCCCTTAATTACCAGCCTACTTTAAACTTTAATGACCAAGCTATTTTTTACGTTTTTTCCGTCGTCGCATTCCAAGAGCTATAACTTTTTTATTTTTGCGTCGACATAGCTGTATAAGGTCTTGTTTTTTGCGGGACAAGTTGTATTTTTTTAATAGCACCATTTTGAGGTACATATTATTCATTGATTAACTTTTATTAACCTTTTTTTGGGGGAATAAAAAAAAAAACAGAAATTTCGCCACTCTTTTTCACGTCCTAAATCTACGCCGTTTACCGTGTGGTATAAATAACACAATAACTTTATTCAGAGGGTTGTTACGATCGCAACGATACAATTTGTATAAATTTTGTATGTTTTACTACTTTTACACAGTAAGGGCATGACTAGACGTGGCGGAATTGCTCTGGAATTCCGCTGCGGACAGTCCCCTGCGGAAATCCGCAGCGTACACGTTTCTCCATTGCTTTTCACAGCTTTTTAGTGAGGTTCGTTTGCACGTTGCGGAAAACTCCGCTGCGGACCATAGGCTGCGGTGCGGAATTTGGTGTCCGCAGCATATACTGGTTGTTGCGGACGTGTAGCGGACTTGTTGCGGACTCATTGCGGAATTTCTCCATTGACTTCAATGGAGAATCAAAATTCCGCAATGAAGTCCGCAGATGTTATGTAGATGTTAAGTGTGCTGCGGAGCGTATTTGTTTTACAAACATGACATTTCTTCATTCTGGCTGGACCTATGTATTTCCAGGTCTACAGCCATGCACACTAACGTAAAAACGCCCGTAATCACGGGCCGTTATTACGGCACGGGCAGGCCCATAGAAGTCAATGGGGCTCCCGTAATTACGGGTGACTACGCGTGTGCACCCGTAATTACGGGAGCGTTGCTAGGCGACGTCAGTAAATAGTCACTGTCCAGGGTGCTGAAAGAGTTAAACGATCGGCAGTAACTGTTTCAGCACCCTGGACAGTGACATCCGATCACAATATACATCAACCTGTAAAAAAAATAGAAGTTCCTACTTACCGAGAACTCCCTGCTTCTTCCTCCAGTCCGGCCTCCCGGGATGACGTTTCAGTCCAAGTGACAGCTGCAGCCAATCACAGGCTGCAGCGGTCACATGGACTGCCGCGTCATCCAGGGAGGTCGGGCTGGATGTCAAGAGAGGGACGCGTCACCAAGACAACGGCCGGGTAAGTATGAATTTCTTTTACTTTTACTAGGGAAAGGGCTGTCCCTTCTCTCTATCCTGCACTGATAGAGAGAAGGGAAGTACGTTCACCTCAATACGCAACGGCTAGTCCGCATCAATTTAATGCCCATTTTAGGCAGAGCCGCAACAGAATCTGCAACGCAGATTTTGTGCGGCATTGATGCGGACAGTGGCGGAAGAAATACGCCACGTCTGGTCATGCCCTAAAAACGCTTTTTTTTCAAAATTATTTGTTTTTGTGTCTCTATATTTGAATAGCCATAACTTTTTTATTGTTCCACCGATGCAGTTGTATGAGGACTTTTTTTTTGCGGGAAGACTTGTAGTTTTTATTTGTACTATTTTTGAGTAGATGCGACTTTTTGATCACTTTTTATCACTTTTTTTTAAAGTCAGGATTCACAGAAAACAGCAATTTTCCATAGTTTTTTATTAAATTTTTTACGGCATTCACCGTGTGGATTAAATAATATAATAGCTTTATAGACGGGGTCGTTACGGATGCGGCGATACCAAATATGCATAAAGTTTTTACTTTATTTTGTTTTTTTAATAGTAAAGCAGTTTGTAAGGGGAAAAAGTGGGTTTTTCATTTATTTTCACTTTTTTTTTTTATTAACTTTATTAAACTTTCATTTACTTTTTTACTAGTCCCACTAGGGGACTTTAATATGCGATCGTCCAATCGCTATTATAATACACTGCAATACCAGCATGACCTAGCAGGCATTCACCACAGGCAGACCTGGGGACCTTTATTAGGCCCCCGGCTGCCATCGGAGACACAGACACTCGGTGATCTTATCACCGGGTGTCGGTGGGATGAGAGGGAGCTCCCTCCCTCTCTCCAAAACCACTCAGATGCGGCGCACGCTATTGAGCACCGGATCTGAGGGGTTAAACGGGTGAGATCGATACTGATATCGATCTCACACGTTCGAGCAGGGATGCCCTCAGCCATCAGCTACCTCTGGCAGCTGAGAGCAGGGAGATTTAACGGCTCCCTGCTTTGTTTATTTATTCTGATGCAGCGCCGTAAAAAGGCTATTGCATCAGAATAAAGCCTATTAGTGGCCGCCGTGAGAAGGCGTATTGGCGATCACTAACGGGTTTTAAGGGGAATGTACAAGATCAGTAAAAAGGGTCTGATTTTTCCCCAGAAACAGTTCTACTCTTTTACATGCACTGTGTTTGTTATTACAGCTCAGCTCTATTAACTTCAAATCTATATGCAATAAAATAATAGTCTGTGTCAAAATGTGTCACAAAAATATATTTTCAATCTTGTTAACTAATGTGAGATCCGGAAGGTCTACAACAACAGCTCATAGACACATCAGCTTATGGACCATGATTTTTTTATTTTTCAGCACGTGGATTTAAAGTGTACCTCTCAGACTTTTTCACACACCGTTAGTATACGTTTACCTCTCTTCCGTCAGAGGAACAGAGGATCGAAAGATTAAACAGAAAGCTACGGTTCCGTTAGAATTACCATTGATTTCAATGGTAATTCTTTTGTTCCAGTTGCATTCCGTTTGTCTCCGTTCGCTATGTTTCCATTTTTTTCACGACCGCACTTTTTCTTCCGTCAGAAAAAAAAACGGAAACCTAGCGAACGGAGACAAACGGAAAGCAACTGAAACAAAAGAATTACAATTCTAGCTGGGGTGGTGGAGTATTTAAACTAGGGCTGAGGAGGGAGGTCAATGTAGAAAAAAAAGGGGTAGTCCGGTTAGAGAGGGGTCAGACTATATTGGTGGGGGAAGAAACAGAATGTGGGGAGAGGACTAGACAACAGGATAAGGAGATCCTTTTGTTACAAAACAGCAGTGTAAATAAAAATGCCCGATTAATGTCAAATCACATTTCTGATAATAAAAGTGAAAAACTGAAAGGCAAGTTAAAGTGTATGTTCACAAATGCCAGAAGTTTAGCAAGCAAAATGGGGGAGCTGGAGGCCTTGGTACTGGAAGAAAATATAGATATAGTTGGTGTTGCTGAAACATGGCTAGACTCTTCACATGACTGGGCTGTAAATCTACAGGGTTTTACACTGTTTCGGAAAGACAGGACAAATACGAAAGGCGGTGGTGTATGTCTGTATGTGAGAAGTGATATGAAGGCGAGTGTGAAAGAGACAATAGTGGGTGAATACTGTGAGGAGGTTGAAACCTTGTGGGTGGAACTAGAAAGGGAGGTAAACATTGAAAAAATTACTTTTGGTGTAATCTATAGACCCCCCAATATAACTGAGGAGATGGAAGGTCAGCTATATAAACAGATGGAGCGGGCTGCACAGGCGGGTACTGTAGTGATAATGGGAGATTTTAATTTCCGGGATATTAATTGGTGTCATGGTTCAGCTTCAACTGCAAAGGGGAGACATTTCCTCAACCTGTTGCAGGAAAATTTTATGGGCCAGTTTGTGGAAGACCCGACTAGAGGTGAAGCTCTGTTGGATCTGGTCATTTCTAATAATGCAGATCTTGTTGGGAATGTCAATGTTCGTGAAAACCTTGGTAACAGTGATCACAATATAGTTACATATTACCTATACTGTAAAAAACAAACGCAGGATGGGAGGGCAAAAACATTTAATTTTAAGAAAGCCAATTTCCCCAGGATGAGGGCTGCAATTCAGGATATAGACTGGGAAGAACTAATGTCAACTAATGGAACAAATGATAAATGGGAGATTTTCAAATCTATTTTGGGTAATTATAGTGCAAAATTTATTCCTATAGGTAACAAGTATAAACGACTAAGATTAAATCCCACATGGCTTACACCTTCTGTGAAAGGGGCAGTACATGACAAAAAAAGGGCATTTAAAAAATACAAATCTGAGGGTACATCTGCAGCCTTTGTAAAATATAAAGAGCTTAATAAAATCTGTAAAAATGTAATAAAATTAGCAAAAATACAAAATGAAAGGCAGGTGGCCAAGGATAGTAAAACAAATCCCAAAAAATTCTTCAAGTATATAAATGCTAAAAAGCCAAGGTCTGAACATGTAGGACCCCTAGATAGTGGTAAGGCTGGGTTCACACGACCTATTTTCAGACGTAAACGAGGCGTATTCTGCCTCGTTTTACGTCTGAAAATAGAGCTACAATACGTCGGCAAACATCTGCCATTTCATTTGAATGGGTTTGCCGACGTACTGTGCAGACGACCTGTTATTTACGCGTCGTCGTTTGACAGCTGTCAAACGACGACTCGTAAATTTACTGCCTCGGCAAAGAAGTGCAGGGCACTTCTTTGCCACGTAATTTGAGCCGTTCTTCATTGAAATCAATGAAGCATGGCTCAAGGTTTACGAGCGTCTCAGACGCCTCGTAAATTACGAGGAGGAGCATTTACGTGTGAAACGAGGCAGCTGTTAACAGTCTGTCTTTTCACACGTAAATGCCTCTCATCGTGTGAACATACCCTAATGGGGAGTTGGTCACAGGGGATCAAGAGAAGGCAGAGTTACTAAATGGGTTCTTCAGCTCTGTATATACAACTGAAGAAAGAGCAGCTGATGTAGCCGGTGCCAGTGCTGTTAATATATCAGTTGATATACTGAATTTGATGAATTTAGATATGGTCCAAGCTAAATAAAATAAAATAAATGTGCACAAGGCCCCGGGACCAGATGGGTTACACCCTAGAGTTCTTAAAGAGCTTAGTTCAGTTATTTCTGTCCCTCTTTTCATAATATTCAGAGAATCTCTAGTGACTGGAATAGTGCCAAGGAACTGGCGCAGGGCAAATTTGGTGCCTATTTTCAAACAGGGCTCTAGGTCTTCCCCGTGGGTGGCAGATGGATGTTAAAAATTACCAGAATTAGAGTGAAGGTAACAGTGAGGCCTCATTTACACGAGCGTAATATACGCGCGTGCGACGCGCGTGCTTTTCACGCGTGTCGTACGCACCTATATTATTCTATGAGGCAGTGCAGACGATGCGTGAATTTTGCGCAGCGCGAGTGCGTTGCGTAAAACTCACGACATCTTCTATAATCGTGCGTTTTTCGCGCATCACGCACCCATTGAAGTCAATGGGTGCGTGAAAACCACGAAGGTCGCACGGAAGCACTTCCGTGCGAACTGCGTGATTCGCGCAAGAGCTGTCAAACTGAATGTAAACATCCGAACGGAGTGTCTTAGACATGAGCGAACCGAACTTTACCGGGTTCGGCCGAACTCGTTTTGACCGAACCCGGCAGGAGACAGTCACTGTGCAGGGTGCTGAAAGAGTTAAACTGGTTCAGCACCCTGGACAGTGACTTCCGATTCCAATATACGTGAACGTGTCAAAAAAAAAAAAGTTCTGACTTACCGATAACTCCCGGCTTCTTCCTCCAGTCTGACCTCCCGGGATGACAATTCAGTCCAAGTGACAGCTGCAGCCAATCACAAGCCAAGCACAGGCTGCAGCGGTCACATGGACTGCCGCGTCATCCAGGGAGGTGGGGCCAGATGTCAAGAGAGGCGCATCACCAAGGACGCGTCACCAAGGACGCGTCACCAAGGCAACGGCCGGGAAGTTCTCGGTAAGTACGAACCTCTTTTTTTTTAAACAGGTTACTCGATATGGTGATCGGAATGCACTGTCGAGGGTGCTGAAAGAGTTACTGCCGATCAGTTAACTCTTTCAGCACCATGGACAGTGACTGACGTCGACTAGCCTCATCTCTATGATGGCGGCTGCGCGAAAATCACGCAGCCGCGCATCATACACGGATGACACACGGAGCTGTCAAGTGCCTTTTGCGCACGCAAAACGCTGCATTTTTTGCACGCGCAAAACGCACACGCTCGTGTAAATGAGGCCTAAGTGAACATATTTTCTGGAGGATAACTGTGACCTCTGTCCAAAAGGGTTTAATGTTCGGGCAGTGTCACCATATATTAAGGTATGTTCTAGATGCTCCTACTCTCTCAAATGCACAGCTCATTCACAAACTAAGGATCAGGTCACATAGCATTTTTTGGTGCTGATTATAATGCGCAAACCGCCCCCAAATCGCTCCCCAGTTATTTAAATGGGAGGTAGGGTTTGTTTTTTTCCGGGCAGCTTTTAAACACCTGCGGCTCTTTCTTGGAGCAGTTTCCGCATCTGACCTCCTAAAGAAATCAATGGGAGGCAAAAATAAAAACTTGGTGCTTGTTAAAAGTGGCAAAAAAAAAAGTTACAAAATGCTGGCATTTGAAAATCTGGCTCAAAATTCCTTCAGGAATTTTGAGGCAGATTTTTTCTGCCTGACAAAAAATGTAGTGTGAACTGACCCTTACAGTCTACCCCCAACACCCGAGTTGAACCTCCACAAGATTGCAAAGACTTCATCATATTCACCTCATGTAAGAAATCCTGTTGTTTATTACCAGAACCTTCTTATGCACCCTAAGCAATGTTTGAAACCTGGACTTCTAAGAGTATTTCTTCTAAACTCTTATCTAGAGTCTATAGTCATCCTCAGTCGTATAACTTGTCCAGCAGAAGATTTTATGTTTCCGCATGGAAGTCTGAATTGCAGACTATTCTAACCGAGCAGGTCTCTCAACTTCATAATCTCTTCCATAGTGTATCACGTTGTATTAAATTACAAGAAAACTCTTATAATGGAATTTTTAAAAATTAGAGAAAAAAAAATGGAAATAACTTAATAAATACCATTTAATAAACAAGACTAGATTATTAACTAATCACCACTTAATAGCAAACAATGTACATATTTATTGGAAACTCTATAACTGTAAAAAATCCACATGATAATTTTTACACATTATTTATAGTAATTTGCATTCCCCTATAATATAAATGTAATGCTTCCTCCTATGTACAACAAGTTGGTGCTTACAAAAGCTGCAACAAAGCCCTAATACAGCTGCATCAACTTAGAAATACAAAAGTTTTCCATTCAGGCCAAAAATTGCTTTTTGTCTTCATGTCCAGTTGATACTTTGTCGTTTTGTTGCAATTTATTCTCTGCGTTGTTTTTTGGAGCCTAAAGGTAAGAGAAGTATAACTGAAAGCTTTATAAGTAGCTTTTTCTTTTAGATCCAGTCCTAGAAAAATAAGGTGCAAGCAAAATCTGCTTCAAAATCCATAGTGTGAACTGTGCCTAAGAGGCTAAGGCCTCTGTGGTGTTTTACATGTTCTGGTACTTCATGTGTACATGCTATGCACATAACAGCCACATTGAATACACAAATTGTAAATGTACAATTCACAACCGAAAGGACTGAGTTTAATCTCCAGTATGGCAATGGCCAGTGTGTTAACATGTCTTATTTATTTTCTCACCACCTTCACCACCTCTAACTGGAGGCGATTTCATGTACAGAACACACTGTTAGGCTGGGTTCACACGTGGCAGAATTTCACTTAAATTCCGCTGCGGACACTCCGCAGCGTTAATCCGCAGCGGAGCCGTTTCTCCATTGACTTCCACTTTAATTTAGCAGTGTTCGTTTAGACGATGCGTAAAATTCCGCTGCGGAGCATAGGCTGCGGAGCGGAATTTGGTGTCCGCAGCATGCTCTGTCTGTTGCGGAGGTGTGGCGGACTGTTTGCGGACTCATTGCGGAATTTCTCCATTGACTTCAATGGAGATTCTAATTTCCGCAATGAAGTCCGCAGCTGTCATGCACATGTTATGTGTGCTGCGGATGCGTTTTGCTTTTTTAACTTGACATTTCTTCATTCTGGCTGGACCTATGTATTTCTAGGTCTACAGCCAGACTGAGGAAGTCAATGGGGCTCCCGTAATGACGGGAGCGTTGCTAGGAGACGTCAGTAAATAGTCACTGTCCAGGGTGCTGAAAGAGTTAAGCGATCGGCAGTAACTGTTTCTGCACCCGGGACAGTGACTACCGATCCCAATATACAGCAACCTGTCAAAAAAAATAGAAGTTCATACTTACCGAGAACTCCCTGCTTCTGTCTCCAGTCCGGCCTCCCAGGATGACGTTTCAGTCTAAGTGACGGCTGCAGCCAATCACAGGCCAATAACAGGCTGCAGCGGTCACATGGACTGCCGCGTCATCCAGGGAGGTCGGGCTGGATGCCGAAGGAGGGACGCGTCACCAAGACAACGGCCGGTAAGTATGAATTTCTTTGACTTTCACAAGGGAAAGTGCTGTCCCTTCTCTCTATCCTGCACTGATAGGGAGAAGGGAAGTACTTTTACCGCAGTCCGCAGCAGCTAGTCCGCATCAATTTACTGCACATTTTGTGCAGATCCGCAGCAGAATCTGCAACGCATATTCTGTGCGGCATTGATGCGGACAGTTGCGGAGGAAATCCGCCACGTGTGAACATGCCCTTAAAGCTTTTCTCTAATTGAACTTGTCACATCTAGTATAAAGTATGAGCAGTATTTATTCTGTGAAATATGTGATTCCTCTGTACTAAATTCAATCTTGTGAATCAAAGTTTCAGTCACATTTAGCACTTTGAATTGCCCTGATGACGAAACTCCTTTGTTAACCCAAAATAAATGTTAGTCTTCGAACATCACACTCAAAGGCTGTTTTCTCCACTGCATATCATTTGGCCGTCATCCCACGCCTTCCAGCTCGTTATAAATATGCATCCGCTGCTGGCGCTACCCCAATCATCTCTGCAATCAGAGCTTTTAATTAGGTTAATTAAATTGTATCAAACCTCACAGGGACGCAGCTCACTGATGCTGATGAGGCATCCACAACAAGACCCTAACTCCAGCTTCTAATGAAGGCCCCTCTCGCTGCTTTAGCTAATGACAGTGCATAATAAATGAGATATTCCCTAGGAAGGTACATCGGGGGCCAGCGCTTAAGTAAATGATGAGCCGACTTCATACTATTTCTGGCTCAGGGTCCTGCCTGGCGCAGACATACCCTGGGAATGAGAGGGAGCTAAATAATGAATGCGCACCTCGGCCGTCTGACCTAGGGATTTATAGCTGCTAAAGCAACAGACGCTATAATAAATATTATGCTAGGACAGATAGAGGACTTTTCAAGAACCAATCCCATTAACTCAAACAGAAAGAAAATGGGAATACAGTGTGTAATTATTATTATTTTTTCTTTACATTGACAGATGTGTTTAAGCATAAACATCAATTGGTACACACACACCATTACATCTTTCTGCGACTACTTGTACCTCTTCTGGTATGCATGGCAGGTTCTTTATTACATAACAAATCTGGATACAAAGAATATGATGTCCTACATGACAATTAGCCCAAAGGGTGATACTGCTCTCCAGATCCATTTCCCTTACTATTATGTTCTGCCAAAAATATCTAAATCATAAAACGACGCCTTTAATAATTAATAAGAATGAACCTACTAGGGTAACATAATATACCAGAGTGTGAATTCTTTTACCTTGGTCCCTCAAACACAAGTTTCCAAGGTGCTCTGTACACTATAGTTTTGAAGCAACACAGGCAATGACAAATTACTGCATGTTACTACCGTAGGAGAAATTACCAGAAAGACAACCGCTTTTCTGACATCATCTCCTGCTCTGCAGCTATTGGCTGAATCTGTACCACGCAGACTGCCTGCCTCCTGCAGTCATTTTGCACAAAATACTGTTAATGTATTTTCCCTACTTTCTAGACCAAATGCAGCAAGAAGCAGCTACTTAGAGAGCTCTGAATATTACCAGTATCATGTACAGGCTGAATGCATAGGGTGGGCAGAGCAGGAAGTCTGTGAGGTGCAGCTTCAGTCAATAACTGCTGAACAGGAAGTGATTTCAGAAAGGTAGCAACATTTAGCAACTTCATCTGAACAGCCCCGTAACATGTAGCCATTTTCTGCCTGTGGGATTAAGGATCTATCATGTACAGAGCACATTAGAAACTTACATTTAAGAAACCAGAGATGAAGAATTAGCAGCCCTGGCATGTTATACTACCGAAGTAGGTTCAATTTATTAATTATGAAAATTTGGTCAGAGTTTAACTCTAAGTACCTATGGTACTTCCCAATCCCCCCTTAAGCAGCTGTAGATGTATATTTGTTGTAGTGCAGCTGGAGCGGTGGTGTATATTTTGGGTCTATTTCCATCCTTCTGCTGGTTTCTGTAAATGTAGATTTTCTCTCCATAACTGTGCTGAGTGGACATGTTCTTGCGCTGTGCTTTGTGATCTCATCTTTCAGATGTCTCCCTCTGCAGTCCTCCACTGCAAGCATGACTCTCACACTCAGGCCGAGTCTGAATGACTGTAACATTGCCACCTCCCACAGCATAAGGGCATGTTCAGATGTGGCAGAATTTTTCTGCTGCAGATTTGTTGCGAATTTGCAGCAATATTTTCATATTTGACAGGTAATTCAGAAGTTGCGGATATCACAGCAGACTTGCTGCAGATTTCAGCCTTTGAAATTACGCTGCTTCTCCGCAACATCATGCTCATGCTGCGGAGTGAAAATTCTGCACCGCAGCCTACATTCCCCACAGATATTTTCCGCAACATCTGAACTAAAAATGTATAGAAACCAATTAAAAAAAGGCTGCTGCAGATTTCCACTGCGGACTGTCCACAGCGGAATTCAACAGCAATTCCCCCACGTCTGAACATGCCCTAATTCTCGCAGAGACACTGAGAAGAGGGCTGCTACTGCTGCATCCCCCTCCTCCCTGACTAGTATTTACTGTTTCACACTAGACAGATGTTTGGTCGCTGAAGAGGTTTCTGAACTTTTACAGAGAGCTTTCAGATAGGGAAAGGGGGACTAAAAGTTCTGGAAGGTGAATAAGATGCCACTTTCTCCTTTACAAGGTATATTAGAAAGTTTAATATTTTTACTACTGATTTATGCCCAAAAAATTACATAACCACAGGTATACCATAAATTGGAAATTCATAAGATACAGCAATACGGCTAAGCTACTGGATTTCAACAACTAAATGGCATCCAAATTGTCAACTTGGGGGCTATAAGTAATCAATTTGAATGACATGCCCAGTCTCTTAGCCTCAGCCAATCAGAAATGCAGAAAAGCCTCACAATGCTGCATTTTTCTGCCCTTGGCAAAGTGTCTACAGAGGTCAAAAGCTGGCCATTGATGAGCTTTAAACTATTTAATCTGACATGCGATCAATTGTTTGTCCAACTGTACCTTTGGCCGAAATAAGTACCAACATGTACGACTATGCACAGACAAAAACACCAGATGCAGTAGGATGCAAAAAAATGTGTATAACTTTCAACTGGTCCTTAATCAGCTGATCATACCATAATTTTTAGGTTATAGCCGACTACTGGTTGAAAAAAATACAAGAAGACAGATGAAAATATCTGAAAATTTTCCAGCACCTTTGTCATTTGGATATATGTGAAAAACAATGTTTTCATTCACTCAGAGCAAGCACAGATCTTAGACATTATGAATTGAAATACAAAGAATATTAATGTTGCAAGAGGTATTATTAATTAATGATTAATCATTATCATAGAACTAGAAAAAAACAAAATAACAAAAATATTAGTGCTAGCAACTGAAGCAAGTCTGTTCTTTATTTGCCATGTTTGTTTTTCATGCAGCAGTAGTATTATAAAGTTTTATTTAGGTCTGATCATGTGAGCAGTGGCGACTCCCTTTATTATAGGCTGCAGTTATCAGAAGGATGTCTCAATAACTCAGTCGTAATACAACTTCAATTACTCCAGAGACAAAATCCCTGACACAGGAGGAAACTTTGCATACTTTTAATATAATGTACTTTAAAAGGCATTTTGTTGTTTTTTCTATAACATAATGTAATGTAGCATAAAACATATTCATACTTCCCAACTTTCAATTACTGCAAAAAGGACAACAGCTGATGCGCGGAAAGCAAATTTTTTCAGTTAAGGGTGCATTCCCTGCCCATACACACCCAGTTCAGCCCGCACAGTATCATGCTCCAATAGAGCCTCCACAAACAGTATAATGCCGCCATAGAGCCTCCCCACAGTATAATGCCCCATAGAGCCTCCACACACAGTATAATGCCCAATAGAGCTCCCACACAGTATAATGCCACCATACAGCATAATGCCCCATAGCTGCCCATACACACAGTATAATGCCCCATCGCTGCTCCACACAGTATAATGACCCTGAAGTGTCCCCACACAGTTTACTGCCACATAGAGCATCCACACACAGTATAATACCCCTCTGGTGCTCCACACGCAGTATAATGCCCCATAACTGCCCCATACAGCGTAATGCCCCATAGCTGCCCATACACACAGTATAATGCCCCATCGCTGCTCCACACAGTATAATGTGCCTGAAGTGTCCCCACACAGTTTACTGCCACATAGAGCATCAGTATAATACCCCTCTGAGCTCCACACGCAGTATAATGCCCCATAACTGCCCCATACAGCGTAATGCCCCATAGCTGGCCACACACGGTATAATGCTCCATAGCTGCCACACACAGTATAATGCCCCCATACAGTATAATGTCCCCATAGCTGCCACACACAGTATAATGCCCCCATACAGTATAATGTCCCCATAGCTGCTCCCACACAGTATAATGCCCCCATACAGTATAATGTCCCCATAGCTGCCACACACAGTATAATGCCCCCATACAGTATAATGTCCCCATAGCTGCTCCCACACAGTATAATGCCCCGATACAGTATAATGTCCCCATAGCTGCCACACACAGTATAATGCCCCCATACAGTATAATGTCCCCATAGCTGCCACACACAGTATAATGCCCCCATACAGTATAATGTCCCCATAGCTGCTCCCACACAGTATAATTCCCCCACTGCTGCCCCTACACAGTATAATGCTCCCATACAGTATAATGCCCCCATATCTGCCCCATACAGTATAATGCCCCTATATATGTCCCCCATATTGTATAATGTCCCCATAGTGCCTAATAGAAAAAAAATATTTAAAAAAATACTCACCTAGCCCTGTTTCCACAACAAATGGAGGAGATCCCTCTGCGTCCACAGGACGCAGATACAGTTGAAACCAGAACCTGCAACTGGCTGCCCAGGACAGCAGGACTGCCCGGGATGGTTGGGAGGTATGCATATTTATATAACTGTACTGTAAGTAAAATCAACATGCAACATGCTATGTCCTATATTTCCCATTGGAAAACATGATGGGCAGCCACAACATTTTACACATGTTTTAATAATGTTTTTATTCCCAATAGTACAGATAACAACTTCTGTACAGCGCCGCGGAATATTTTGGTGCTATAAATAAAGTAAATAAAATAAAAATAGCATAATCTATAGTACTACAGAATATGAATGTGTTTTTTGTCACAGCATATAGCTGAGCAAGGTTTCCATGAAGTACTCTTTTATAGTCACATAGTCACCTCAAATAGCTGAGAATAATATAAATGCAGACGCATACCAACCAGCAATGTTTTAGATATCCATTCATCCATCCATCCACCCTTAAGCTGATGTTTTAGGTACACTACCGTTCAAAAGTTTGGGGTCACCCAGACAATTTAGTGTTTTCCATGAAAACTCACACTTATATTTATGAAATGAGTTGCAAAATGACTAGAAAATATAGTCAAGACATTGACAAGGTTAGAAATAATGATTTTTATTTGAAATAATAATTTTCTCTTTCAAACTTTGCTTTCGTCAAAGAATGCTCCATTTGCAGCAATTACAGCATTGCAGACCTTTGGCATTCTAGCGGTTAATTTGCGGAGGTAATCGGGAGAAATTTCACCCCATGCTTCCAGAAGGCCCTCCCACAAGTTGGATTGGCTTGATGGGCACTCTTGCGTACCATACGGTCAAGCTGCTCCCACAACAGCTCTATGGGGTTGAGATCTGGTGACTGCGCTGGCCACTCCATAACAGATAGAATACCAGCTGCCTGCTTCTTCCCTAAATAGTTCTTGCATAATTTGGAGGTGTGCTTTGGGTCATTGTCCTGTTGTAGGATGAAATTGGCTCCAATCAAGCGCTGTCCACAGGGTATGGCATGGCGTTGCAAAATGGAGTGATAGCCTTCCTTATTCAAAATCCCTTTTACCTTGTACAAATCTCCCACTTTACCAGCACCAAAGCAACCCCAGACCATCACATTACCTCCACCATGCTTGACAGATGGCGTGAGGCACTCTTCCAGCATCTTTTCAGTTGTTCTGCGTCTCACAAATGTTCTTCTGTGTGATCCAAACACCTCAAACTTCGATTCGTCTGTCCATAACACTTTTTTCTAATCTTCCTCTGTCCAATGTCTGTGTGCTTTTGCCCATATTAATCTTTTCCTTTTTAATAAAGTCTCAGATATGGCTTTTTCTTTGCCACTCTGCCCTGAAGGCCAGCATCCCGGAGTCGCCTCTTCACTGTAGATGTTGACACTGGCGTTTTGCAGGTACTATTTAATGAAGCTGCCAGTTTAGGACCTGTGAGGCGTCCATTTCTCAAACTAGAGACTCTAATGTACTTGTCTTGTTGCTCAGTTGTGCTGTGGGGCCTCCCACTTCTCTTTCTACTCTGGTTAGAGCCTGTGTGTGCTGTCCTCTGAAGGGAGTAGTACACACCGTTGTAGGAAATCTTCAGTTTCTTGGCAATTTCTTGCATGGAACAGCCTTCATTTCTAAGAACAAGAATATACTGTCGAGTTTCACATGAAAGCTCTCTTTTTCTAGCCATTTTGAGAGTTTAATCGAACCCACAAATGTAATGCTCCAGATTCTCAACTAGCTCAAAGGAAGGTCAGTTTTATAGCTCCTCTAAATAGCAAAACTGTTTACAGCGGTGCTAACATAATTGCACAAGGGTTTTCAAGTGTTTTCTAATCATCCATTAGCCTTCTAGCACAGTTAGCAAACACAATGTACCATTAGAACACTGGAGTGATGGTTGCTGGAAATGGGCCTCTATACACCTATGTAGATATTGCATTAAAAACCAGACGTTTGCAGCTAGAATAGTCATTTAGCACATTAACAATGTATAGAGTATATTTCTGATTAATTTAATGTTATCTTCATTGAAAAAAACTGTGCTTTTCTTTAAAAAATAAGGAAATTTCTAAGTGACCCTAAACTTTTGAACGGTAGGGTACATATGCTCTATTATTTTATAGTGTGTAGACTCCTTCTGTCTTTAAGATGCTTATAATTCCTAAAAGTGAATCCCCATCTTTAAAACCATAGGGGAAATTTATTAATACTGACCTACGATACAAACAGTAAGGCACAGGGGCTTCATAAATAGTGTGTGGCCAGAAAAAAACTAGTGTGAATACATCTTCCCCCCCCCCCCCCCCCCCCATTTTTTGTTTGATTCCAAAATTCTGAGCAGATTATTTTCTTAATACATATTCTTAGTGGTTAATGCATTGTTTTTCTGATACAGGATTATAAAATGCCCTGCATAGACCTAAAGTTAAATAATAAACACCTGACTGCCCTAAGATCCCTGGAGGGATTTTAGGAGCTTACTGCATTCTGTTTAAAAGGATCTATCACTATACTATGATTTTTTTTTTTCTTATTTTTATCTTGACACAAAGGGAAACTATTAATGGGACGCCTAACTACTATACGGGGATGACTAACCACTATATTGGGGGCCTAATCACTATATGGGGCCTAACTCATTTGTAGGGGCCCCTAACAACTTTATGGGGGCCTAAACACTATATAAGGGGCCTAACGACTATATGGGTGCAACTAACCGCTATATGGGTGCCTAAGCACTATATGGGCACCTAACTACTTAATGGGGGCACCTAACTACTATATGGGGGCACCTAACCGCTATATGCGGGGTCTAAAAACTATATGGGTGCCTTACTACTATATGGGAGAGCATAACTAATATATGGCAAATAAGACTACTACTGTGTGGGGGCACAAAGGGGGACATTACTACTGTATTGGGGAACTATTACTGTTCAGGCCTTAAAGGGGGTACTATTACTGTTTGGGTGGCACTATTACTGTGTGGAGAACAAAAAAGGGGTACCATTACTACGCAGGTCCTAAAGGCAGAATTATTACTGTCTGGGGCAGTATGGATGGAGAGTTTGTGTGGTGTTGGAAATTGGTGGGTAATATGCTAGAAAATCAAGAAGCCAAAGATATCTGTATGTCAAATTCTGCAGAGAGGTGTCATGGCTTAAAGAGGCTCTGTCATCAGTTTAATACTTCCGCCAGTCCTGGCACGGCTGGATATCACCTCCAGCTGTGCCAGGACTGCTGCTGAAAAGGATAATCATCCTGGCACGGCTGGAGCCGATGTCTGGTCATTCTCCTGTCACTCCGGTGAAGGACCTGTGGGAGTAAGTGACGTCACAGTGTGATCTCGCGAGATCACGCTGTGCTGTGAATAAAGCTGGGCATGAATGAAGAGAAGTGTATGACGCTGATTGGTCAGCGTCATACACTTTTCTTTACAACGCCCACTTGGTGAAACTAAAAAAAACTCCCACTTGGGCTTTTGCAAAGAATTAGCATAAATGTAAAAATGATCAGAACTGTGTCACTAATAAACATTTATAAAAAAAACAAAAAAAAAAAATACAGTAGTTATAACCGAATGAAGAAGAGGGAAAGTGACTACAGCTACAATCGGAGAAGACATCACCTGTGAGTCACTGGATTTAACTGTACAATATTAATTTATATGGTCTACAGAGCGCCTGTGTAAAACCAGTATTTACCACTATATGGTCACTGTATGGTGGTAATATTGGTCGTTGTTTAGTGTTTTGTTCAGTAACAGTATGGTGCTATTATTCAGACACTATGTGGTGGTAATATGTGATCAGGGTGTGGTGATATTATATAGTAACAGTATGGCAGTATTATTTAGACTCTATTTGGTGGTAATATGTGATCATGGTGTGGCGCTATTATTCTGCAATAGTATGATAACATTATTCAGTCACTATGTGGTGGTAATATGTGGTCATAGTGTTTGGGTATTATCCAGTAACAGTACGGTGGTATTATTCAGTCACTGTGTGGTGGTAATATGTGGTCATGGTGTGGAAAAACAGCCCCATGCCCAGACAACCCCTTTAATAAACCTGCCTGAAAATCTATGCCCAATGTGCATGTTTAATAGGGGGTCAGAAAGATAGCTGTTGGTGATTACGTCTATATTATTAAGTGACTATGCATACAACATCTGTTATATGTGTGTTTCACTATTCGCAGATTATAAAGGAGTAACAAATCTCTGGGCCCCAATGCAAAATCAGTAAGAGCCCCATCACACACACATCCATTTATAATAATGATGTCACTTGCATGGGGCCGTGCTGCAATTCCCTGCATAGCGGGTGACCATTGTGCCAATGCCATGTTTAAATGACCATCAAGACAATGCCATTGTTTAAAGGAAAAAAACAAAAACACATTGATGATACCACAGCTTCAGTTTGCCAGCTTGTAGGAGAATCTGAAATCAAATGGAAAACAAATATAAGGCATGATTAGACAGGAGTTACTTTAATATCTGTTATGAGGGGTTTCCCATCTTATAAAGTGATTGCATATCACTTTTTGATTAGTTAGGGCGGGTTCACACGTGGCGGAATTTCACTTAAATTCCGCTGCGGACACTCCGCAGCGTTAATCCGCAGCGGTGCCGTTTGTCCATTGACTTACACTTTAATTTAGCAGTGTTCGTTTAGACGAGGCGTAAAATTCCGCTGCGGAGCATAGGCTGCGGAGCGGAATTTGGTGTCCGCAGCATGCTCTGTCTGTTGCGGAGCAGTGGCGGACTCATGGCGGAATTTCTCCATTGACTTCAATGGAGAGTCAAAATTCCGCAATGAAGTCCGCAGATCTTATGTGTGCTGCGGAGCGTATTGTTTTTACTACCATGACATTTCTTCATTCTGGCTGGACCTATGTATTTCTAGGTCTACAGCCAGACTGAGGAAGTCAATGGGGCTCCCGTAATGACGGGAGCGTTGCTAGGAGACGTCTGTAAATAGTCACTGTCCAGGGTGCTGAAAGAGTTAAGCGATCGGCAGTAACTGTTTCTGCACCCGGGACAGTGACTACCGATCTCAATATACATGTATCTGTAAAAAACATATAAGTTCATACTTACCGAGAACTCCCTGCGTCTGTCTCCAGTCCGGCCTCCCAGGATGACGTTTCAGTCTAAGTGACGGCTGCAGCCAATCACAGGCCAAGCACAGGCTGCAGCGGTCACATGGACTGGTGCGTCATCCAGGGAGGTCGGGCTGGATGCCGAAAGAGGGACGCGTCACCAAGACAACGGCCGGTAAGTATGAAATTCTTTTACTTTCCCTAGGGAAAGTGCTGTCCCTTCTCTCTATCCTGCACTGATAGGGAGAAGGGAAGCACTTTTCCCGCAGTCCGCAGCAGCTAGTCCGCATCAATTTTCTGCACATTTTGTGCAGATCCGCAGCAGAATCTGCAACGCAGATTCTGTGCGGCATTGATGCGGACAGTTGCGGAGGAAATCCGCCACGTGTGGTCATGCCCTTAAGGTCAAACCTCTGGGAACCCCACTGGTCCTGAGAATGAAGTGGCCGTAGCATTGATTTAGCGCTGCATCCCCTTCTCTGCTGTTTCCCTGCACATCGGCACGATGGTCACCCACAATACAGGGAATTTTCAGCACGGCCCCATGCAAATGACATCATTATTATAAATGGATATGTGTGTGAGGGGGCTCTTACTGATTTTGCATTGGGGCCCAGAGATTTTTCAAGTTACGCCTCAGGGCCTCTGTGTAATGCGTAGATGCTGGCGGTCCTCCAGAGTGAAAGATGCTCTTTCTAGTGGCTTTACAGTTCTGACTTTCTGTCTAAAAAAGCGGGACATATCCCTGTTATCCTAATATGCCTTAACATATCGATATATGGAAATGGGTTGCTCAAAGTGGAAACCTTCAAACCTATCAATCAATTACTTATTATTGAATGCTTACAAAAGGTTCATGTTTTTCCGATCTTGAGAAAGTGTGACTCGCAAATGATTCTGGCATTGTTAGCTCATACTTTGAGAAGGTTGTTTTGTGAAATTACTTTTATATTAAAAGATAAGTGAAATATTCTGTGTACCATGCATTTCCACAGACACACACACTTCATTACTTCTCATTATAGTTCGCAGTGCCAGTGTATACCGCTTGGAAGAAAATCTATTCTGCGGTGCGCTTTACACAGTTAGGGTGACAGTTCAGGTGTTTGTAGGCTTCATTCTATAAATTACAGCCTCAGCAGTACATATCACGTAAATACAGGGGATATTTTGCTTCCAGCAGTTTGCTATAAACTGTGTTTGACCCTTTTTGCCTCAGAGAGATTAGCAACGCTCTCGAAGCTGGCACCATACTGAACTCCTGCCTGTAATTAATAAGAATCTTCCACTTGGGATCCAGGCTGAGACTTTTCTCTAGAGCTGCCTCTCTCAGCTGGATGCAGGAGCTTTTGATGTGAATCTAAACTGTTCCTGATGGATTTCTCAGATTTACCCAGTGCTCTATTTCATGAGATTCGTTGTATGTGTGCTTCTTCTCAGATGAATGATGTTTTGTGTAATACATAGCTGTGGAACATTTCCAAGCACGATGTTGCAGCCCACGTGAAATGTAACAATCAGTATTCGGAGGACCTGTTCACATGAGTGTCTGGTATTGCACCCGTTCTACTCAGCTACATTTTACTACGGTCTCCATGATACAATCTCAAATATTTTTTATTAAAATAGACCCTCACAAATATATTTTTGAAACAAAAGCGATGCAACTGTAATCCGGTACTTTACTCACTAAACATTAACATCAGCATGTTATGAGGACTGTATGGCTGACACCATGTATCAATGAGGCAGCCTCTACGACTGCTATGGTGTCCAAGGAGTGAGGTACTTCATCTAAGGATGGCGTCTTCTCTATGGGCAATGCGAGCCTGTGTCAGGCTACTACTATCTACATGTACCGAAATCTTAGCAAATGAGAAAGGTGGGAGGAATAGCAACTTAAGAGTTTTTCTAACATTCAGAAGAAGGTAGAGAGCACCGGGCCTGCTCTTTTCTACGTTCATGCATAATTGACAAAATTAGGCTGGACTTTGACCTAAATCAGAAGTGGACAACTTTGATGAATTAGAACTTTACTAATAGAGAATGTTCTAAAAAATCTATATGAGCTTTTTGGACCATTTTCAAAACCGTGGGCATTAATATGGAGTTGTGCCCCCTTTTGTGGTTATAAAAGCTTCAACTCTTCTGGTCAGGCTTTCCACAACATTTTAAAGTACATCTGTGGGAGCTTTGTGCCATTCAGCCAAAACAGCATTTGTGACGTTTGGCACGCAATCCGTGTTCCAAATCATTCCAAAGATTTTTGATCGAGTTGAGACCAGGGCTCTATGCGGGCCACTCAAGTTCCTCCCAACTAAACTCACCCAACCATGCCTAAATGGACCTTTCTTCGTGCTCTGGGGCACAGTCATGCTGGAACAGGAAATGGCTCTCCCTAAAGTGTTCCCACAAAGTTGGAAGCATACTATTGTCTAAAATACCATTCTATCCTGTAGAATTATCATTACCCTTCCCCAGAAATAAGAGTTCTAGCCCAAATGCTGAAAAACAGCCCCAGACCATTATCCTTCCTACACCAAATTTTAAAGTAGGCACTATGCATTCCAGTAGGTAGCGTTCACCCGGCATCTGCCAAACCCAGAATCGTCCATCCATCTGCTAAGTAGTAAAATGTGATTCATCACTCCAGAGAACAAGTTTTCATTGCTGCAGAGCCTAGTGGCGGCGTGATTTACACCTCTCCAGGCGACACTTGGCATTGTGTATGGTGATCTTAGGCTTGTGTGCAGCTGCTTGACCATGGAAACCCATTTCATAAAGCGCCCGACATGCAGTTCTTGTGTGGTTGTCACTCCTCGAGGCATTTTGGACCTCTGTAGTGAGTGATCAAACAGAGGATAGGGGATTTATACGTGCCACGCACTTTAGCACTCGGCAGGCCCGCTCTGTGAGTTTGCATGGCTACACTGTTATTATGCATAGATGCTTCCCTTAACAATAATAATAGCACATATGGCAGCCTCCTCTGACAGTGCACACATTTAAAGTCACTGTACTTTTCAGTACAACCCATACTACAAGAATTTCTGTGGAAGTTACATGGCTGTGTTTTTTTTTTTTGCACCTGTTTGATGGGTGTGGCTGAACCAAAAATTATGAGGGGTGTCCACATACCCATATAATGTATATTATAAAGTTTTATGTATCTACATGTACTACTAATTTTAAAAAAAAGTGGATAGGTATGCTTCAATGATTTGTTCCAAAAGTAACAAAAGCAATATTTTTACATAATGATTTTTATTTTTACCCCGCAGACTGTAACATCTTTATTATCATCAGTAAAGGCATTGGTTAACTACTTCGGCTGTAGGGAATTAAAGGGGTTTTCCACGTTAAAACTTGTATGTATTAATGCTTTTAACTTGGTAATGTGAATACATTTGTAATGTACTTACAGTTTCCAAATTGGCCCCGTTTCCCGATGCTGCCGTGTGGCACATGACTGGTGATGTCACTCTCTGCCCACTGTGTTTATCATCCGTATACTTGTTACGTGGTCGAATTATTCAAATTGTCTTCCGGTTATAAGACACGTGCCGTGTATGGGCTGTTCTGTTATACAGCCAGTAACGCGCATCCGTGGTCCCTGCTGTTCTCAAGAGAACAGCAGGAACCGTGCATGCGCGTTACTGGCTGTATAACAGAACAGCTCATGCACGGCACATCACTAGTGACGTGTCGAATACCCGGAATACAATTTGAATAATTAGACCACGTATACACAGGTATACGGATTATAAACACAGCGGGCAGAGAGTGACGTCACAAGACCCCATGTACCCACGTCAGCATCGGGAAACGGAGCCAATTTGGAAACTGTAAGTGCATTACAAATGTATTCACATTCCCAAGTTAAAAGCATTAACACATACAAGTTTTAACTCGGAAAACCCCTTTAAAGTGCAGCATACTCAAACAGTAAATGCATAGACCACAGAATAAAACAGAAAAACTGGACCTATGACTGAATAAATTTAAACAGAGCAGAAATGCCTGCCCAGATAAACAAGTGAAAAACATAAAGCCTGATAACTGACATATAGTAAAAAGAGGTTTTTCTGACTCTCTAAGTCAGAAGCATTTTTGGGGCAACAAAATATACATTCTCTTGGAAATGATCTCAAATATTATGTGGTCCACCTGTCAGTCATTGCATTCATACAGCATTGATTGCATGGAGCAGCCACTGAGTATATAGACACACCTACACGTACTGTATATATAACGTATATTTCTACACTGCTGCCAGCATCAGAGCAAGAGAAAAATTGTTAGTTCTGCTGGATATATTTAGATACACAGATTATTATTACGCAAACTGCAGGGGAGAGGGGAAGAATTTAGGGAGAAGCAAGAAGAATCACGCTTCAAGTAAACCCTCCGGATATTTAAGAAAAAGGATTTCCCTTGGGAAAAGGTTGTAAATAAAAACATTCTTTTATTTTGAAAAGTGTGTATTGATATTATTATATTTATTACATATTGCACTTAGTTTTTTTCTTATGATGTGCAACTTTGAACTAGTTACAGATAATACAATCTGCCAATAGGGTGTAATTCTATCCCAGTGTACAGTACATGCTGACACGCTGTAGGATCTTGTGCTCCGCTGTAGCTTTTCTAATGACTCGCAGCAGAGGTTTTAACTGCATTAGCCCATGGGACCCTGGTTCAGCTTTGAATTAATAA